>NC_091058.1:121612956-121915986 GCF_000393655.2 Nicotiana sylvestris | reverse complement strand
TCACGATATCAGAAAGTTGAACCAGATTCAAATTTCGAATTCAAAATTACAAAATACATTGTAAGTATTGCAATTATTTTCGTAATTCTTCATGCTTTTTAAGTTTTAATTCATGTTTGACGGATGAAACATGAAGTTTTCATTGATAGATCTTCAAAAACTTTGCATGAAAGATATAGAATAAAGTTATTTCACGTTGAATTCTAATGTTTTAATCAAATACAAGCTAAAATTTCATGCTACTATAGCAAAAGATTTTTCACGTTAAACCTAATTTAGCGTGAAGTTGTTTCATGTTCAAACTAAAAGTTCTTGCTAATAGATACTGTTGAATGTAGGACAAAATGCAGAAGTTTTGTCCCGCATTCAACAATTTTGTCATGAGCTTTTTCTGAAACTTCAGTCTAACCTAGCTGAAGTTTTTCAGTTATTGCTAAATCTTTAGCAATAACTGATGTTTTTATCCTGTATTTTGTAATTTTATAATGAATTTTTGCTAATGCATGCTGAAGTTATTTAGCTCATTTGCTAAAACTTCATACTAAACAAGCTGAAGTTTTTACATAATTTGCTAAAACCTCACAGCAAAATTGCTGAAGTATTTGTCTTGCAGTCTAAACAAGCAGAAGTTTTTTAGTTCATTTGCAGCACTAAAATGCTGAAGTTTTTGTCTTGCAGTATGTTATTTTCAGTGAATTTTTGCTAACGCATGCTGAAGTTATTTAGTTCATTTGTTAAAATTTCATACCAACATGCTGAAGTTTTGTAGTATTATGCTGAAGGAAGAATTATGTTTTTCCTTCTGTTATTTGATGAGAATTAATATAAAAAATAACGCACAAAAAGATTAAAACAAAACTACATTAACACGAATTAAAATTTAGCTAAAACTACATTAAAGCTAAAACTCCATGCCACATGTTTCTAAAACTTCATGTTAATGGATGTTGAACTTATTTAGTATATTTTATTAAATTTTATACCAATACTTGCTAAAGTTTTGTCAAGCAGTCTACATTATGTGAAGGTTTTTAGTTCATTTGTCAAACCTTCAGACCAAACATGCTTAAATTTTTGTCCTTAAGTCTACACAGTATGTAGTATGTAATATTTGGAAGTTATTTTTCAAAAACTTCATTTCCTAAAACTTCTCTATAGTCTTTGTTTTTGGAACAACTGTGTACATAATTTATCCACCATGAAGTTTTTTTGTTCATTTCTTAAAACTTCACACCAAAATTGCTTATTTTCTGAATTTAAAGAGATTTAATATAAAAAAGACGCACAAAAAGATTAAAACAAAAGTATAAAATCTCATTAAACAAAATAAATAGAAATTAAAATTGCATAAAAATAGAAATAAGATAATAAACCCCTTTAAATAGAAGGATTATACAATAAAAACAAAAATAAAAAAGCTAATCATCCATATCATCATCGTCATCACTGTCAGATGGGCGAACGGCTGCATCTCCAAGACTATCATAGGAGCCATCTCTGGCCAGCATCTCAAGCCTATCGAGCTTTGTCTTGATTTCTTCCAAATCCTATCGTACTTGTCTATGAACTCATCGAGTTTCAACTCGAATGCCTCTATGATATCTTGCTTAATTTCGTCAATGATTTGCCTTATGACAGCATCCATTTTTCTTCCTTCTGTATTTTATCTCCTAAAATATATGTGTTTGAGTGAATAAACTTACAAGGCATTGTCTACTTATATAGGTGAAAAAAAACTTCTGCATGGTATATGAAAGGGCATAAAGGAATTTTAAACGTCCAGTGTAAAGCGTGCATGAATGTGACAGAAATGTAATTATTACACTAACACATACCCCAACGCAAAAATAATTACTACATTAAATGTGTGTATTACGTTTACTCCTGTACAATATATGATTAATGCATTCTAAAACTTTATGCTAAAACATGCTGAAGTTATTTAGTTCATACCAAAATATGCTAAGTTTTGTGCTGCATTCAACAGTTTTGTCATGAGTTTTTTCTGAAACTTCAGCAGAAAAATGTTGAGGTTGTTTATTTAGTTCATTTCCAAAAAAATGTGCTAAAGTTTTTCTCCTGTAGTATGTAATTTTCTAATGAATTTTATTTAATGCATGCTAAAGTTATTTAGTTCATTTGCTAAAAGTTCATACCAAAACGTGCTTAAGTTTTGTCGTGCATTAAACAATTTTTTCATGAGCTTTTTTTCGAAGCTTCAGTATAAACAAGCTGAAGTGTTTCAGTACATTTGCTAAAACTTCAGACTAAACATGCTTAAGTTTTTGTTCTACAGTATGTAATTTTCTAATGAATTTTTTATGAACGTCATACTTAAATTTTTTTGTTCATTTTTCTAATACTTGACACTAAACATGCTGAAGTTTTCATTCTGGAGGATGGGTTTGATTTGCCTTGTTATTACTTTCAATGGGAGGTGGACTTTTGATTACAAATACTTCGATCATGATACAAAACTTGTTCTGCTTAGTAAACAAGAATCATTCAATACTTTTCCGAAGAAAATTAGTGAAGTTACAGATTTTGATTCAACCAAATATTCACTAAAAATATGGTTTGATATCAAACTAAATACAAGCAAAGGGATGCTTGTAACATCAGATGAAGAACTCAGAACCTGTATTTTGCTAACAACTGTTTCAGCCTTCAAGAATTGCCATTTTGTCGTCAACAAAACACAACTCATTTCTGACAGTATAGTTGCTTCATAATCTACACATACAATAGATTTAGAACAATTTGCTGATTATCAACATGAACTAGAACAGCCAATAATAGAAGTAGACAACGAGCGACAACCTTCTAAAATTATAGCTGCTTCAGAGTATGGAATGTTGCAGCAATTACCTGCCGCTACAATAAATTTATACCAGTTTGTTGAAGACCAAGAAGAAGAAGGACAGCTAATAATGCAAATAGACAACTAACACACAATCCAACAAAGTTTTTTGTTACCTTCTGCAATGATAAGCAACAACGAAGATGAAGAAAACACAAAATCAAGAAACTTCTGCCTTGTGATCAATTGAAGAAATTGTTGAAACTTCTGCTGCTTCTAAGAAAGCAAGAAAAAGAGTAAGGAGAAAGATGAAAGAATCTCCACCATGTAAAATACTTAGGCACGATGCATTTCCTAAGGAAGTAAAAATAGGATCAATTTTTGAGAACAGGAAGAGCATGACTAAATTTTTCTGCAGCTTGGAGATAAACCAAAAAGTTGAATACACTGCTAATAGATCATGTTCAAAGAGGTACGAGCTGAAATGCATCGTGGAGAAATGTGGTTGGAATGTACGTGCTACCAGAATAAAAAAATTCCACACTTTTTAGGATGATAAAATATCAACAACCATGAATGCTCGGTTGATGCAAGAAAGTCATATCAGAAACATGCTACATCAAATTTTATAAGTGAACAAATTTTAGAACATGTTCGGGATAAAAAGATAGAGGTTACACCAGCCTTTGTAGAAAGTGAAATGAAAAAGAAATTTGAAATTGACATTTGATATCACAAGGCATGGCGCTATTCAAAAGGCTATTGCTTGCATAAGGGGAACACTGGAAGAGAACTACCAAATTCTTCCTTCATACCTACACATGATGGTGCATAGAAACCCAAGGACGTACACTAGCATAAAAAGAGATGAGCAGAATCGGTAAGCAAAACCATCAGTCTGAAGTTTCAAATGTTCCTATTTGAAAAACTTCACACCTTATGATTTGTTTTTTTGTGTTTCACTTGTACAGATTTTCTTACATGGTCTTTGCTGATGCGGCATCAATAGCTGGTTGGTGCTACTGTAGACCTGTGATTGTAGTAGATGCAATGTTTTTAAAGGATGCAAACAATCAAATCTTTCCTCTATCTTTTAATTCTTCGGGGAAATGAGAAAAGCAATTCAAGTCCGTCGTGAGCTAGTTTTCTTATCAGATAGAAACCAATCGATCGCAAATGGGATTAGAAAAAATTATCCTGAAGCTCACCATGGTATCTACCTCTATCACTTTGAGAAGAATTTAAAGCAAAGACATGCACGGGTAATAAATCTTTTTCAAACGTGAAGATTTTAATCAGTTAATGTCCCAAATCAAAAAGTGTTGACAAGAAATGGAAGAGCCGCCAGAGAGATGGGCTCGATCGTGATTCCTACGGCGACGTAATGATATGCTAACAACAGACATGGTCAAATCAATGAATTCCGTATTACCAAAAGCGGGAGAGATGCTTGTTTTAAAAATGTTAGATTTCATTCAAGAAAAGTTGGGAGAACGGTTTTACGAACGGAGAAAAAAAACACATGAATAAGAAGATGGACTTGGCTTTCATTCAAGATGGACTAATGCATAATCACTTCAGCTTTTAATATTTGCTGCAGTGATTTACTGCTTACATATAAAAAACTTCATACTTTTTTTTGAAGCAATAATAATATAATTTTTTTTTTACTTTTTTAACCTTGATTCAATGTTGTTTAGAAGTGAAGGAATGGAATTCATTGTGGACTTAAAGAAGAGAACTTGTGACTGCTTGGAATTCCAACTTGATGAATTGCCCTGTCCACACACAATTGCTGCTATTAATAAGAGATATTTGCTGAAATCTGATAGTGCTCAAAATGCTATTCAAGGGAAACATGGTTCAAAATTCATGGGATATACCACAAAATGTAGAATCTGAAATCACAAAACCTATCGGCATATTCCCTGCGACTGAAACAGTACCATTGAAGTCTACTAAATGCAGTCACTAAAAATAAATTGGGGATAACAGAACAACTTTCTCTTCTCCAGCAACTTGTGTGTTGCTTGTCTTTTCAAGAAACACGCTGAAAAATACTCCAACGTTCAATAATCCTTGGTCTGAATTTAGACTTTCATTATTGAATGATATATGTGAAATGTGATTGTTTTCATAGAAATAAAAATATAAGCTCTTGGATTGAAAAATACTCTTTCTTTGGTGACTTACAGGTTTGGCTGCATTCTGAAAAAGTACGCAATGACTTTAGCGAGAAAAAATTGTAAGTGAAATAAGTATCTTTAACACACACACACACCCAAAAAAAACATATATATATATATAATACAAAACTACACTTTTCTGTATGAAGTATTCATACTGTAGGACAAAACTTCAACATCTTTAGTCTGAGTTTTAGAAAATGAACTAAATAATTTCAACATATTCTCTCTGAAGTTTGGAAAAAAATCATTACAAAAATTGCAGACTGCTGGACAAAAAGTCATTAAATACAACCTTCCTATTTACGGGAAATGCTTGCAAAAAAATTACAGCCTATAAAGTTCAAGTTTCCAAACTTATATATGAAGTTGGCGTACTACGCTATTACATTAAAATAACAACGCTACCTTCAAAATTGAAAAAAAATTATACAGAAAAACGAAACAAGATTTTTCATTTATAAAACATAATACAACATAAACATTAACAAAACACCACCATCATCAAAACATTAACAAAACAAAAGAAGAGCCATAAAAATATTAACAAAACACACAGAAGAAAAACATAAAAAAAAAAGTATTACAAAACTAAGCATCATCACCATCATCAGAACAATACTCCTCAATTTCTCGATATATCTTATCATCATCCGAATCAGAGATAATTATAGGATACTCGGGCAAAAGACCACAAAGTCTAATGAGATCGCACTTCAACTTGTTGAATTCAACACGCAACTGACTTTGTTCAACTATTACTCTGTCCATAAGATAAAGAAGACTCTTCAAGTTGTTTTGCAGCTTGTCATAGTCGTCCCATATGGGAAACTTAAAACTATCAAAACTGCTGGACAACCTTGTCAAACGAGGTTGAATAACCTTCACCACTGCATTCGAGGTTTATCCTGTTCTGGAATGATTCATCGACAAAAAATGGTGGTCTGATTCTTTCCCGATCAGCCTTTATTTGATCTCACGTCTGCATAAGAGTAACCATTGGTACATACTATTCCAATCAGACTTTAAACTCTCTCACTTCTATATAATTTCATCCATTGTAAGCTTCCTACTTCCGCTAGCACCAGACATCATTTTTTAAAAAAAGCTAAAAGGCTAAAGATGAATATAAATTTAAAGAAATATGATAGAAGTCTATGGATGACTATGAAATTTTCAAGTGAAGAGATTGTTAATATACCCAAAGAGTGCACCTAATCAATTTAATATTTATAAATGCAAAGGAAACAAGCAGGTGGTAAATGCAAAAAGAAATGTAACTTCAGCCTAATAAGTCCACAGTTTTTCTATAGCAAAAAAACAACTTCAGCCTGAAAACTTTTCATATAATCAAATCGAAAATACTTCATTTATTTTTGTAAATGCAAAAGTAACTTTTAAGCTCATTTACTATATGATCAAACAAATTTAAATGTAAGATGAAGTAGGTGATAAAATATTAAAAGTAGATAGTAAATGCAAAAAAGATAAATATCATTTAAAAATACCAAAACATGCTAAAGTTTTGTCCTGCAATCTAAGGTTTAGCAATGAGTTTTCCTTAAAAACTTCAGAACAAAAATGTTGAAGTTATTTAGTTCATGTGCTAAAATATCAGACGGAACATGCTGAAGTTTTTTTGTTCATTTCCTAACACTTTACATTAAACATGTAGAAGGTAAAACTTCATGCTAATATAACTTGAAGTTGTTTCACATTGAATCTAAAACTTCAAACCAAACATGATGAAGTTTTTGTCCTACAGTCAACACTTTTGTTATGAGTTTTATTCGAAACTTCAGCCTAAACAAGTAGAGTTCATTTGCTAAAAATTCAGACTAATCATGTCTGATTTCACAAAATCATAGTTAAGTTCATGATAAAAGAGACAAAAGTATTTGATACAATCTAAGACAACTTCAGACTAATTAACGCGAATAGAACAAAAATGTAAAAGACAGACATCACATAATTCAAAAAAATTAATGTATATTCATAAATCCAATTTTGTTTTCACTTACATCCTTGAAAAAATAACAAAAAAGAAAAAATTTATTTTTCATTTACAAGTTATTCTCTATCGAAAAATTCACATAGACTGTCTTCATATTCTCTATAGTCATGTCCTAGTTGCTCTTCTGGAGTTTCATAACCGCTATTTTCTTTCCACTTTCCATGAGCCCAAAGATTTGCAGGCAATTTTCTTCTGAATGTCAAGGCATCACTTTGATTGAATTTGAAGACATCATCTTGCTACAACCGCAACTCAAGGAACTTAAGAGCAAATATACCACAATCAATATTACAAAAAGAACATGAGAAAAAATTGAAGAATAGTTAACACAAAAAGAACAAACGATAAATGATGCATGGTAAACATATGCCAAACACGTACTTGTTATCCTGTAGGGGTATGTTCATCCACTTAATCGCAAATTTTTTCCACAAGATTTTCCCTATAAATTTTATTGTGTGTGCCAAAGTTCAAGCATTTGAAAGTGTGGGATCAACCAGGCATAATTTTTGGACATGTTCAACCGCACACTCATATGGTGTATTGCTCATGGAATTCCAAGAAAGTAGTGCGTAGATGTCTGCCCCTAATGGAAGAATACTTTTTCAGTAGATGCCCATGTGATACCACATGAAAGGTATTGCCTTTTACGTAGTTGGCCACCTTTTCAGCAGTTGATTCTTCAATAAACTATGTAAACTCGGTAAGATCCTCAATCCCCACTTCTTCTTCTTCATAATCCTCAGCTTCTTGTTTTTTGACAGTCCGCTTTCTCTTTGATTTGCTCTTTTTCCCTTCCATTTTTTCTCATCCATTCTCTTTTCCTTCCTTATTCTAATTTTCTCCTTTTGTTCATTTGAAGGATGAACACTAGCTAACTTAGTCATATACTGATCAAAAAATAAATTTGTTACTGCATATTTTGATTTTGGATAATTTGGAAGGTGATAGTAATATTTTTTCGCAAGAAATAAACACTCACTTCAATATGCTACAAATAAACAACAACAAAAGAAGATATATGAAATTAAGCAAAATATAATTCATAGTAAAAAATAAGTTTCGCTAATGAAATAAAAAACTTCAGCATGCATTAAGTATGAAGTTTAGAAAAAACGCATTACAAAACTACAAACTGCATGACAAAAATTAAAGCATATTCAGTATGAAGTGCTAACTTCAGCATGTTTAGTCTGAAGTTTTAGCAAATAAGTCAAATAACTTCAGCAGTTTTATAGCATACTTATGCCTGATGTTTACCAAATTACAGTACAAAACTTTAAAACAAACATAAGGCTGAAGTTTTAGGAAATACAGTTGAAAATAAATTCAAAAAACAAACTTAATAACTTACTTCATCCGAAAGATCAGAAGTAGGGTCCACAAGCTCGGTAAAGAATGACTTTGGAATATCAAAATTCCAGCTTCCAGCTAATTTGAATGGCTTGGAATCCACTTATATCCGTCTTCAACCAGTCTATAAATCTCTGCATCAATCCACTGTATTGATTAATATAATGGAAGGGACACCTTCGTGTAGTCTTTCCTGCTTTCCAATCTTGCCCCCTTGGATTTTGTTTAGGAATGACGTAAAAAGATTTCAACCAAATACTCTCCATACGAATTCTTTTTCCTATTTTAGCTGGTTTTCTTTTTGCTTGCTCTTCCTGCTGTTCCGTCACAACTAACTGTTGCGGTTCAGCAGCAGCTGAAAAATCCACAGCCATAGCGGGAGATACTTGACCAACTCCCTGTTGTTCACGATGTTTTTGTCTCTCTTCACCAACAACAACAACAACAGAATTACCTTCTACACCAGTGCCTTCTGCAGGAAGAGCAAGCAAAAAGAAAACCAGCTAAAATAGGGAAAAGGATTCGTATGGAGAGTATTTGATTGAAATCTCCTTACGTCATTCCTAAACAAAAGCCAAGGGGGAAAGATTGAAAAGCAGGAAAGACTACACGAAGATGTCTCTTCCATTATGTTAATCAATACAATGGATTGATGCAGAGATTTACAGACTGGTTGAAGACACCAGTGAATATAATTCCAAGCCATTCAGATTAGCTGGAATTTTGATATTCCAAAGTCATTCTTTACCAAGCTTGTGGACCCTACCTCTGATCTTTCGGATGAAGTAAGTTATAAAGTTTGTTTTTTGAATTGGTTTTCAACTCTATTTCCTAAAACTTCAGCCTAATGTTTGTTTTAAAGTTTTTGTACTGTAGTTTGGTAAACATCAGACTTATGCATGCTAAAAATTGATGAAGTTGTTTAGCTTATTTGCCAAAACATCAGACTAAACATGCTGAAGTTTTTTAATTTACTTCCTAACACTTCATACTGAATATGCTTAAGTTTTTGTCATGCAGTTTGTCGTTTGTAATGCATTTTTTCTAAACTTCATACTTATGCATGCTGAAGTTTTTTATTTCATTAGCTAAACTTATTTTTTACTATGAATTATATTTTGCTTAATGTCACATATTTTCTTTTGTTGTTGTTCATTTGCAGCATATTGAAGTGAGCGTATATTTCTTGTACAAAAATATTGTCATCACCTTCCAAGTTATCCAAAATCAAAATGTGCAGTAACAACTTTACTTTTTAATCAGTATATGACTAAGTTGGCTAGTGTTCATCCTTCAAATGAACAAAAGGAGAATATTTGAATAAGGAAGGAAAAGACAATGGAGGAGAAAAAAATGGAAGGAAAAAAGAGCGAATCAAAGAGAAAGTGGACTGTCAAAAAACGGGAAGCTGAGGATTATGAAGAAGAAGTGGAGATTGAGGATCTTACCGAGTTTACCTGGTTTATTGAAGAATCAACTGCTGAAAGGGTGGCCAACTACGTAAAAGGCATTGACCTCTCATGTAGTATCACATGGGCATCTACCAAAAATGTATTCTTTCCATTTCGACTTAAGCCGGGGAGGGGGGGTAGACATCTACCCACTACTTTCTTGGAATTCTGCACTTTAAAAAAAGAAACTATATTTTTGTGTGATTCCATGAGCAGTACACCATATGAGCGTGCGGTTGAACATGTCCAAAATTATGTCCGACTGATCCGACACTGTCTTAAATGCTTGAACTAGCACACACAATAAAATTTATGGGGAAAATCCCATGGAAAAATTTACGATTAAGTGGATGAACACACCCCTACAAGATAACAAGTACGTGTTTGGCATATGTTTACCATGCATCTTATGTTTATCGTTTGTTCTTGTTGTGTTAACTATTCTTCAATTTTTTCTCATGTTCTTTTTGTAGTGTTGATTGTGGGTATATTTGCTCTTAAGTTCCTTGAGTTGCAGTTGTAGCAAGATGATGTCTTCAAATTCAATCAAAGTGATGCCTTGACATTCAGAAGAAAATTGCCTACAAATCTTTGGGCTCATGGAAAGTAAAAAGAAAATAGCGGTTATGAAACTCCAGAAGAGCAACTAGGACATGACTATAGAGAATATGAAGACAGTCTTATAAATGAAAAACAATTTTTTTCTTTTTTGTTATTTTTTCAAGGATGTAAGTGAAAACAAATTGGATTTATGAATATACATTAATTTTTTTGCATTATGTGATGTCTGTCTTTTACATTTTTGTTCTATTCGCGTTAATTAGTCTGAAGTTGTCTTGGATTGTATCAAATACTTTTGTCTCTTTTATCATGAACTTAACTATATTTTTGTGAAATCAGCATGCTTAGTCTGAATTTTTAGCAAATGAACTAAATAACTTCTACTACTTGTTTAGGCTGAAGTTTCGAATAAAACTCATAACAAAAGTGTTGACTGTAGGACAAAAACTTCATCGTGTTTTGGTATAAAGTTTTTAGCAAATGAACTAAATAGCAAATTCAAGCTATATTAGCATGAAGTTTTACCTTCTGCATGTTTAGTGTGAAGTGTTAGGAAATGAATAAAAAAGCTGCAGCATGTTCAGTCTGAAGTTTTAGCACATGAACTAAATAACTTCAGCATTTTTGTTCTGAAGTTTTTAGGGAAAACTCATTGCTAAATCTCAGACAGCAAGACAAAACTTCAGCATGTTTTGATATTTTTTAACTTGATACTTATTTTTTTGCATTTACAAGCTATTTTTCGTCTTTTATCACCTACATCATCTTACATTTAAATTTGTCTGACCATATAGTAAATGAGCTGAAAAGTTACTTTTGCATTTACAAATAATAAATGAAGTATTTTCGATTTGATTATGTAAAAATTTTCAGGCTGAAGTTATTTTTTTACCATAGAAAAACTGTGGACCTGAAATTACATTTCTTTTTGCATTTACTACCTACTTGTTTTCTTTTACCACCTACTTATCTTGTTACATTCAATTTCTCTAAACGTAAAACAGTAAACAGACTTGAAAAGTTACCTTTGCATTTATAGATATTAAACTGATTAGGTGCATTCTTTGGGTATATTAATAATCTCTTCGCTTGAAAATTTCATAGTCATCCATAGACTTCTATCATATTTCTTTAAATTTATATTCATCCTTAGCCTTTTAGCAATTTTTAAAAAATAATGTCTGGTGCTAGAGGAAGTAGGAAGCTTATAATGGATGAAATTATGTAGAAGTGGGAGAGTTTAAAGTCTGATTGGAATAGTAACGTACCAATACCTAATCTTATGCAGACGTGGGATCAAATAAAGATTGATTGGGAAAGAATCAAATCGCAGTTTTTTGTCGATGAAAATCACTCGAGAACAGGCTGAACCTCGAACGCAGTTGTGAAGGTTATATTCAACCTCGTTTGACAAGGTTATCTAGTAGTTTGGGAAAAAGGCCAAAATTGTCCCTATACTATCGAAAATTAGTCTTGTTTATACCCGTTTCTACTTTCGGTCCAAATATACACCCACTGTTAAGTAAAGTATACAAACCCGTCTCTAATCCTAACACGTGGCAGTAGGACCCCTCATTTAATGTGCCAACTGGGCAAATACTAACCCGAATTATAGAGACCCGTGCTCATTTTTTTGACCCCTCCCTTCCCGTTTACCCTCTTTTTGTGAAGATTTAAAGATCAGAAAAATGAATACAGAATAAAAGAAATCAAAGCCTAAAAGTATTTCAGGTCTGTAAACATGAACATCTTTGAGGATTTATATATTGAATGATGAACCATGTAAAAAGTTGTAGCCACATCCTACTCACCTCCCAACCAGCCGCCGCCAGCCGCCTTCACCTTCATCAAAACAGCCACCGCTTCACCAGTCCATCACCTTCGTTCACCAATTTATGACAGAAAATAGATTGTTTGGAATGATATGTGGGAAATATCTCTTGTTTTATCAGTGTAATTTTTTGAAAACCAATCTAATGACTATTTGTACAAGTAAATTTTTGGGGATTATCTTTGATTTTAAATGGAAGAAAATTGTGTTTCTCAATCGGACATGGAGATAAAGTTGCCAGCGACCTCTGCCCTGACAACCACCACACTGCCCTTCTTCCTCCTCCAGAATTTCTTTGTCATAATCCATCAAAGTTGAAATTTTTGAACAAACTTGTCTTTCTTATAACTCATCGAAGTGTTCAATTCTAAAAACAATAAGCAATCTTGAGAAATTGGCTCTATTAAAGTTAGTTTACTCTAAGATCAATATGATTCAATACCACCTAAGCTTGAGGTTTGATATTAACTTTACCATTGTTGAATCACCACGAATGAAGCTTGAGGTTTGAAATTTGAAAATCCAAATCTGAAAAACGTTGATGATTCTTTGCGAATTTGTTTTAGGACTCGTTTGATTGAGCTTAACCTTAAAGTTTCACTGTTGTTTCGTTAGTTTGTGCGGAGGAAATCTCAAAATCACCATTGTTTGGGGTTTAAGAAAAATTGAAGAGGACAAACTAGGTCTCTTCTAGAGTATTAGCTTCTGGTGTTCTTGAGAAGTTTTCATGATAACAATAGTAAATCAATCGCAGTTAAATAGAAACAAGAATTGAAAAAAGCAAAAGAAAATACAAGTTACACAAGTGTTGTCATCTTATATTTTTCTAGTCATATTTTTCTCGATGAAGAAGAAAAAGACGAAAAGTAGGGTCGGGCGAGTTTTTAAAATGGGTTCATATTTGCTTAGTTGGCAAATTATTATGGGGTCGGGCGAGTTTTTAAAATGGGTTCATATTTGCTTAGTTGGCAAATTATTATGGGGTCCTGGTGCCAAGTTGGACATATGTTAGGGTTTGGGATAGTCTTATTTACTATGTTAACGGTAGGGACAATTTTAGACGAAAAGTAGAAACGGGTATAAACGTGGCTAATTATCCAAAGTAGAGGGACAATTTTAGAGCCTTTTTCCCTTGATTGTTTTAAGTTTCCATCTGTGATGGTGATGATGCTTAGTTTTTGTAATACTTTTTTTTTATGTTTTTCTTAAGTGTGTTTTGTTAATGTTTTTATGGCTCTTCTTTTATTTTGTTAATGTTTTGATGATGGTGGTGTTTTGTTAATGTTTATGTTGTATTATGTTTTATAAATGAAAAAATTTGTTTCGTTTTTCTGTATAATTTTTTTCAATTTTGAAGGCTGCATTTTCATTTTAATGTAATAACGTAGTACGCCAACGTAAAACTGCATGCCTTGTAAGCTAAAGTTAGCATATATAAGTTAGAAACTTGAACCTTTTTTATCTGAAGTTTATAGGCTTTAGTTTTTTTTCAAACATTTTCCGTTAATAGGCGTTGTAACTATATCTTTTAAGAGTCAGACTTATCTGTGCGGAATTTTTTTGTTCATTTCCTAAAACTTCACACAAAATATGCTGAAGTTTTGTCCAGCAGTCTGCAATTTTTGTAATGATTTTTTTCCAAACTTCAAAGAGAATATGTTGAAGTTATTTAGTTCATTTTTTAAAACTCAGACTAAAGATGCTAAAGTTTTGTCCTGCATTATGAATACTTCATACTGAAAGGTGTAGTTTTTTATTATATATATATATATATATATATATATATATATATATATATATATATATATATATATTTGTGCGTGTGTTAAAAATATGTATTTCACTTATAGTTTTTTCTCGCTAAAGTCATTGCGTACTTTTTCATAATGCAACCAAATCTGTAAGCCGACAACAAAAATGAGTGGTTTGTACTTCAAGCAATATATAAAAGACCAAGGATTATTGGACGCTGGAGTATTTTTCAACGTGTTTCTTGGAATATGGATGAGTTGCTGGAGAAGACAAGCAAGTTGTTCTGTTATGCCCAATTTGTTTACAGCGACTGCATTTGGTAGACTTCAATGGTACTGTTTCAGTCGCAGGGATATGCCTCTTCTTTTGTCTTCTTCCTTGTAGAATCTCTACATCGGGAGGTTTTGTGATTTCAGATTTTACATTTTGTGGTATATCCCATTAACTTTGATTTCCCACAGTATTCACATGTCCTTCATATGTTTTGAGCCATGTTTCCCTTGAATACCATTTTGAGCAGTAATCAGATTTCTGCAAATACCTCTTATTAATAGCAGTAATTGCATGCGGACAGGGCAATTTATCAAGTTGGAATTCCAAGCAGTCACAAGTTCTCTTCTTTAAGTCCACAATGAATTCCATTCCTTCACTATTTATTCTAAACAACATTGAATCAAGGTTGAATATCTAAGAAGGAATAACAATGAATTCCATTCCTTCACTATTTATTCTAAACCACAACTTTCTGGTTTCGTGATTATGGCAGATGTGAGAGGAGATCTGAGGAGGGACAGAGTGATGGAGGAAAACGGTAAAGCGATTTATGCGTGATGCATCTTTTATATCTTTTGTCAGGTGTATAATGGTTATATTATTAAGGATTTTTTATCAGCTGGCTATCAAATCAATAATTTTTAAAAATAGGATACAAGTTAAAAGGTGGCACAAATATAAGGTACGGCTACAAATTGCACAAGATCTCCCCTCCAGCGCAGTAGAAGTGTTTCGCGAATGCTAATAAATAGTAGTAGTACCTGATAAGCTGTCTGCACTTAGGGCATTTCTTCCCCCAAACACTTCCTACCGAAATTGTAGACATAATTGGACCAAATAAGTTAGAACCTATTACTGGAAATTTCTACTAAGTATTGTTGTATGAATCTGAGTTAGTGTGGATGTCAATTAGATTGTACCTGTGTTCAAAACAAATCTCCAAACAAATCTGCAAATACAAATAAAATAACTCAAACTCGACATTTTGCTAAAGGCAATAAGCATTCCTGTGGATTTTGGACTGAAATAAATGCTCATCAACATTTTGCAAACTTGAAATTTTGTAAAAGGCAACAGAAGAAAATGCACATCAACATTCAAGAATAGACTCCGTGACACTTACAGCGCAAGAAAGCTCTTCACGAAGTTGATCTATGCAGAGATTGGCTGAAGCAGAAGAGCTTTGTTCTTTTGATGCTTCAGCCTTTTTGTTATCTCCTTCTCCCGTGGATTTTGGTTCTGTCTTCTTCTTCTTCTTCTTCTCAGTTTCTACTCAACATTGAAATGAAAACTATTTTACTACTTGTAACATGTTGAAATTAAGGTTTACTCAGAGGAGTTGGCTCTGGCTTCCTTTTCTCAGTTTCGGCTAAACATTGGAATGATCTTTTTTTCTAGTTGTAACATGTTGAGATTAAAGTTGCTCAATCCTTTTGTTGGTACACTTACATCAAGTATGGTGTTTGGCTTCTGTCTTTTTAATTTGTTATTTTTTTTATGTCAGCAGAAAATATAGATGAAACTATAGTATTGAAGAACCCAAATGAAACAGTTCTTAATTGAACAAAGTAAATATTAAGAATTCATACATATGACTCCAACTAATTCGGAATTAAAGCATAGTAATTAGTTGTTGCAAGTATTTACTACTAAATAATTCAAATTTGTGAAATGACAAAAAAGAAAAACCTTGTTTTGCAGGGTCATCATCATCATCAAGATCAAGAAGCAGGGCTCCACTTCTGAGACCTTCGTTTCCCGGAAATATCACAAAAATTTGAGCATTTCCAATCACCCAAATAAAAATTGCCGAGAATTTAATCAGACAATGTTCAATGTGACAGTGTAATTACCTTCTGGAATTCGAAGGCGGAGTCAGAAACGCTGCAAACCAGGAAGTTTCTTCTGTTTATGCTGGGATTCTGCAGTGTCTTCGGCAATAAGACTGGCTACAAGCAGCGCCTCTTCGTCCCAAGTCCCAACCTGCCATTTCAGCCACTGATCTGAATCTTGGGCTGAACAACGCCTCACGTTTTTCTCCATTTTCGACTTTTGGGTTACTGGGGCTTTTCTTCACCTCTTCATTCAACATTCTGTTTGTGATGAAACGAAAATGGATGCAGGTTTTTGGCATTAACGGTCAAGTATCTCGAATGCAACATGGGCTTCTTTCTGGGCCTAACGGCTATCTTTTTCTCTGGCTTCTCACTTTTTGTCCTTGTGTTTTAGGTTAACTCTAGTTTTAGTCCATCTATTACAGTATTTAATACATTTGCCCTTAGATACTATGAAGTTAATGACCTCCAATACATGTAAATCACAACCTCGCCAGCTAAACTAGTTCTCCGAGGCTTGGGTAATTATGCGATGCAAGACCTATATAATCACGAACCAACGTGTTATATGACAAAAATATTAATTTACCATGCAATATCTTGCAAGGTTGTGCACTTTATTCTTCAACAAAACTTTGTGAATTTTCATCCGTTAAGACTTAAGAGCAAAGAAAGGAGGGATTGTGATTGTGAGGGAAAGGCGGCTTAAGGCCTAAGCCAAAAAAACCCTTTTGTTTTAGGCCTTCAAAACCTTGAAAAAGGGCAGCCCGGTGCACTAAGCTTCCGATATGCGCGGGTCCAAAAAAGGCTAGACCACAAGGTTATATTGTACGCAATCTTATCTTGCATTTCTGCAAGAGGAAACTCACATGTCATCAACTTTCCAGCCAAGCCTTATCCTCCAAAACCTTGAGACCTCATAAATTATTACTTAGTTTATAACCCAATCTTTTTTGAAAGAATATATTGAAGTTTGTAGAGAATAAAATGTACAAAATCTTTGTAAGAAGGAAAGAAGCCAATCAACTTTCTAATTGATGATTACCGAAAAAGACTAACTTAAAAAAATTGGTTTTAAGACAAATTTTATTGAACCACTTTTGTTTCAGATTGAGATAGTGATAGCGATGAACATGAGAAAGTATTATACAGTCAAATATTTCCGGAACCAATTTTTTTATGTTATCTTATAATATATGTTCTCTATAGCGACTTCGCTATAACATCCAAAAATATCCGGAACAAATGAGGCTGTTGTAGAGAGGTTTAACTGTAATTGTTGTAGTAGAAACAAAATAATAACTATGTCATCCTACAACCACCCCACTGCAGTGCACCTTGATGTTATGGTTCTTCAGAGTTATCAAGTGTTTTGTTTGTTAATACCGTTGGTTCACCAAATATCAAAACTAAGAAAAGACTAATGCATTCGAATGGACGAGCAAAGCAAAGTTTGGACATGAGTAAACATTGAGATCCCATTGATTTGCATTTAAACAAAACCTTCTCATAAAATAACAAGGGGCGCTTGGACTTCTTGCAACAAGTTTTGCGTTGAGTCTGGATGACAGTTTTAGTGTTTTACACAAGAAAATTTTGACTTTCAATGATTATTTTTTAATCTTCAACTGCAACTTATGAGTGAAAATACGACTCTGATAGTAGCTTTTCATCTACCTAAACCTTAGACAATAGAGTTGCCCAATACTTGTACTAGTAGGAGGATTGATGTCCGTACAAACTGGTCTAAATACTACCGCTAAAAAAAAATGAGCCTTACCAAACATTATACTACCTGGTCTAAATAATCAATTTTTTCCCCCAACAGCAATTATAAAAGAAATATCCCAACTCCAAGCCACATCCTCCAGAATATATTTCTGACAAACTCAATGGCAAACAATGGTAAATACAAAAGAATAAGGTCATTCAACATTGCCTTTCCTGTGTTAATTTGGAAAGTTCAGAGGATTATCTACAGAAACATTTCATGCCAAGCAGCAAATGCCAAACATACATGTGATACTACAGGGATTTAACTGCAGACTAGAACGAAACTAGATGCAAAAATAATCTTAACAGATATGTTCTTTTAATCTTATCACTTGTAAATCCAACTAAAAAAAATACCAAATTAACTCCAGCTATGGCTGCACTGCAGAATATAAAACATTGAGGCTCTGCCACGCAATTCCATATGTACAGTCGTCGTGTCTGAATGCAAATAGAGTCCGTATCCAGTTCTGTTCACTGAGAGACCTGGGAAAGCAAATTTTTGGGAAGTATCACAGCATGAACAAACACGGAAACATTGCTCATTTTGTTGATTCCACCTCCTTTGATACAATTCCCATCCTCGATCAGCATACAGGTCAGCTCATCAAGGGTGAAGTAACGGTGACAAATATACTAGTCTCTACTAGCCAGTGGGTGAATGAGGGGTTGTCCTAAGAGAAACTAGCACTGGCTCATTGCTAGTAGCTTTAATTGCAGCAATCTCCTCTAATTGTTTCCACGTCATTTCACGTTTTGTCTTGTTCTCTTCTTCATGAGCCAGATCTTCTTCAAATTTGTGCAAGCATTCCTCAAAAAGTTCAGGATCAATATCAGAGAATATTTTGCGGACATTTAATGTCAAGCTTTGTACTGCCTGATTCCAGTGGCCTCTAGTATTCTTCTCCAAGGCAGGAAAGATTATTGGCAGTATAACTTTACGATTTTGTTTGATTAGGTTCTCAATATGATCATTGTTCCACAGGAACAAAGCCCTCTCAGCCACCTGTCAATGCAAGATTTGAACAGATTGAAATGAACTAGAATTTGTCACACACAGAGAGGGGGAAAAATGGAAGCTGCAGATAATGGATCTGGTCTATCTCATTCTATCAACAACCACATTACATTACATGTCCAGTTATCATCGGTTTGATTTCAATCATAGATGTCAGAGAATACACTTGTCCGTCATTGGTCATATAAGGGTTTTGAAAAGGGTTTATAATGTTCCTGGGCGGCTCCAACTATTGCCTAAAGATTTTGGGTCGGATGCAAATTAGTTAACATGGTATCAGTGAGCTCATTTGACAACTGTTTTCTCTCTACCTACTGTATTCTTCTGGGCTTCTCTCTCTCAACTCAGGCCATCAAGCCGCTTTGGACTTCTCTCATTCTCCCAGCTTAAGTCATTGAGCCACTAACTTTACTCCATACCCACTCTTTTGCCTGGAGCACACTCTTTCTCTCTCAGCTCCAGGCCCACTTTAGCCTATTGAGCCAGCTCTCTCATGCTCAAGGCCCACCCTCATCCAATCGAGCCTGATCTCTCCCTACATTAGGTCCACTCTTCAAAAAAAAACGAAAATAAAAGTCTTCAACACATGCAAACTGCAGAATATGTTACATGTGCGGGAGGATGTTAGAAGTTAGATCAAACTAGTCTCCATTGGTTGTGCAAGGGTTTCCAAAGGGGTTTATAACATCGTAAGCCCCTTCACCAATTGCCTTAAAGTTTTGGATAGGATGCTTAGATAATTTCACAATAGACATAAAAGTCTTAGCCAAAATGTTGCTTCGCAGGTTGGAGGATTATCTTCTATCAAGTTATCCCAGGAAGTTGCAACAAATAACATGTAAGTGAGTATTATTTTATGTGAAGTTGTCGCAGTCACAACAGAAAAGCAGCAAGTTAGAGCATCTCTACGAGAAACAAAATCGAATTGGCCAAGAGACATGCACAAATCCTGACTGGTTAATAACATACAGAAACAAAAGAAAATTTATAAGCACCACCTTACTCTCTTTGGCAAGAGGAGTGGAAAATCGGACATAAGAGAAGATGCTTACATAGGCAAAAGAAACTCCAGTGGATCCTAGGCTGATAATGAGCAACATAAAGGTCTTCTAAGACAAAGAGATTTCAGGACTAAACTTTGTCTGGTGTTCTCCATATTTTTCAGTAGATATGCTTTAACTAGATTACTTCTAAAATACGCCAGCTGTGCCCCCTTCCTGGGTCTACCCAAATAGGATAAATAACAACAAGAACAACTATTCATTTTGACTCATTTCTATGCTCCATAAGAGATGTGGTGCTTATCATCCTATACATGCATCTACCTCTGCAATTGTTCTTTTGGGAGCCAAAGCTGAAACTTGATCCGTAGTAAAAAAAATCTGGTCTGCAGAGACATTAATATTGGGACAGGTCACACTTAATACTTGAAAAGTTGCAGGGTCGCATCCATAATTTTGGTAGAGAAAATGTAAAATGTTAATTTTTGAGAGTAAAATCAGTAGACAGTTACTCGAATGAAAGAATATGTAAAAATCACATGCAAACATCAGATTTTCCAGAAGATCAGATACATAGATGTGCTGCTCACTGCCTATATAATGCTAGATTGGCTAGTACCCTCTTGCAACATGACAAGTCAAGTAGTTCGTACAACCCTACGTTGCTCCGACTCGTTTACAGGTATGTAAATGGTACGGTTGTGTGGAAGTATCCGATGGGTACCTCAACCTTTTGATAAATTTGTGTATTTTGAAGAACCGGCACGAAGTATCCACACCCTTATCACACTCGTAGGCCATGGTTATGTCAGGAGAAATGAGGATTCAGGCAACATAGCTTACAACCATAAGACATTTTCTGGCCTATTTTCCTTTACTGGCTCTCGCTGAAAAGTTTACTGACTTGAAAAGATAATATCTGCAGTTGGTGCTATTTATGTGAGAAAGAGGAAGAACAGTGAATCATCTGTTGCTTCCTTGCAATTACGTTTTGATGTTCTGTAGTCTCTTCGGGATCCAGTGGGTTATGCCAGCAAATGTAAAGCAGGTTTTGAGCAGTTGGCAGAGGCAAGGAATGAGAAAGGAGAAGAATACCTGGAAGAGTATTCCTCTATGCATATTATGGAACATCTGGCTCGAGAGAATAGAAGGTGCTTGAGGGAAAGGAAGAGAAAGTGTTTATTATGAAGAATAAATGTATTTCAACGTTATAAAGACTGGCGTAATGCAAATTTGTCTACTTACACTGATTTAAATGCTGGAGTTTTTGGAGTCCCTATAACTTTAGAGGACTCATATCCAGTAATGCTTTTGTACTATGTCTCAATACTAGCTTGATGCTGAGCTTTTATTAATTATAATGTTACCTATTTTCATAAAAAATACATTGTCATATTCGTAGAATCATGTAAAAAATGGCAGCCTGGTGCACTAAGCTCCCGCTATGCACGGGGCCCGGAGAAGGGCCGGACCACAAGGGTCTATTGTACGCAGCCTTACCCTGCATTTCTGAGAGGCCGTTTACACGGCTTGAACCTGTAACCCCTAGTCACATGGCAGCAACTTTACTAGTTACGTCAAGGCTCCCCTTCATTCGCAGAATCATGTGAGTGGAGAAAATACTGATCAAGAAGAGAAGGAGATAAAAGGAAAAGCAAGTGACATATAAAATTCAATATACAAGGTATTCTATTTTCTTCAATTTCACCCGAGCTTTTGTTTTGAGCTAAGAAATCATTATATCAGTCCCAAATTTCTCCGTTGATTTTGGTCAAAGTACCCCAAATTGATTGACCGAATCCGATATGGATCCCACACCCACATCTACGTCGTGTCGGCACGGGTGCGGCACCGAAAATGAAGAGTCCGAGCAACTTAGCTGTATTGAATGATGTTTAGATCAATATTTTGTCCCATTCTACTCCAAGTTTATACAGCTACGTACAAATACTATTTAGTCAAGTAATTAATGCTCATAAAGTTTGGATTTTAAACTACACAGAACTCTCTTGCAAGCTAAACTGTATTTCTGATACAGAATGAACTTTCCATCATGCTTTTTAATTTCTATCAGTCCCTACACATAGATTCTTACTAACATGTTCTCATTGCTCCTTGGTGATTTTAGCAACTTTTAGCTTATTACGAACCTTAATATCGAGGTATCCAAATTTCCAAATATATCAAGATTCAGTCAGGATACCCATGAGTTCTTTCAGGAATGAACAAAGAAGAGAAAAAAAGAGAGTGTCAAATCAACCAAAAACACCAACCTGAAAGTGTGAGCTGCTCAAGCAACGACTGATCTGACGAAACATCGGAACCATACAGCGCTGAAACTCTGGAGGCTGAGTTGCTTCTAGGACCTCTTCCAGCTCACCTAAGAACATTACTTCCTTTGAACTGTTTGTGATAGGCCAATATTTCAACAGACCTCTTATGACAGTATCAGCAAGCTTGCAGTCCTTTTCCACAAATTGTATTATGCAGTAAGATAACTGCTGATGATACATTTGTGCGCACTTTGGTTTATGAAGTGGGATAAGAGCTCGAACAAGGAACAACTTGTGCTCTTCCTTGAGTGGTAGAGCAAATCCATTGATTATACTGCCCAAAATTTCTAACAGTTCTGCTATTCCATTATGTTTCTCAGTTTCAAAAATAAACCGATAAAATATGTTGTTGATTGATTTCCTAATGAATGGGCGGTGCACCATGAACTTTCCATATATCCGGTGAAGTACAGTCTTCAAGTACTCTCTTTCCCTAGGATCTTCTGAATCAAAGAGATCTAATATTCTTAGAACAAATGAGTGATCAATGTATCTCTTAGCCAATTTTGCATCTGTCTCTGGTGATGCCACAAACCTGAGAAGGAACTCATACACAATTTGCAAATGTGGCCATGCAGGGTCCATCAATGGTTCATCTTCTTCTACGTCAAAAGCTTCTAAAACTTTGTTTTCGGGAGGCTGGGGAGTAGGAGGCCTGAATAAATTTGAGGATACCATTTTAATTACTTCTTGCATGACTGCTTCTGGAAATTTCCCATTTGCAGAAGTAACGTAATCAACTAGCTCCACCAATGTCTGTCGCTTGATGTCTTTCTCTTTCAAGTTTTTAGTTGGGTCAGAAAAGTCAAACAAGACAGAACACAAGTTCAGCTTTTTGATGAACAAGTTTTGCTTCTCAGAAGCTGGTACATCCCTCAAATTAGGAAATGCCTCATATGAGAAAACTGATGCATTTCCATTCACCTTAGCATTTATAGCCTGTGGAAGTCTATCCCCATGATTCAGTCCTGGAGTTGAAGAACCAGTGACGCCTGAAAGAGACGTAGCACTCAAACTCCCGGATCGGGAACTAGACAAGTCAGCGCTTCTTGAACTATTTGAAGCATTTGACTGAAATGTAGAGCCTCCTCCATCACGATTGTCTGCTGACTTGGATGGCTTCCGTGGGAGCCTATTAAGTATCTGCTTGATCATCTCCTACAAGTAAACCTAAATGCTTTGCTGCTCAAAATACTCAAAATTAAAGACACATCGTCAATCCGAAAGGTCTAAGCTGCAGAAATCCAATTACTAAACCAATGACAGTGATCCATGGAGATCGTGCACCTCACAAAATTCTTATCTTCACCACCCTAAACCAACATAAAAGCTTTATATGGTCCACTGTTGTGCCTGTATAACCAATTGAATCTCCTCATCATTTCAAACAAGATTAACATAAAGGAAAGTAAAATGAAGAAAATCCAAAATATCTACTGACATAGTTTGACTCAGCACGGCGTTTTAAAAAGAAACGAAGACTTTTGAAACTTGTGGTCACAAGCATGCCATGACATTTGTGTGGTTCTAAGACTTTTGAAACTAGTGCCTTAAACATGTCATAACATTTGTATGACTATAAAAGCTTCTCATTAAGGTAAACCTAAAATTTAAACTTAAATTGTTACTACCAAATATAGAAATGCATCATTCTTTCTGGAACAGAAATGATAAGAAATAGTGACACATATAATGGAGCAGAGTGAATAGTTTCTTTCTTATTTGGGAGGAATAAAGCTAAATTATCAACTCTTCTAACCAAATCCATCTTTTTCTTCAGAAACTATCAAGGCACTCCCATTAAAAACATAAAAAGGTAGCACAAAAACCAAACCCAGATGCAGCAAATGTAATCTAACCCATAAACAGATAGAAAGTTATACAAAAGCATCAGAATTTAAATATCAAAGATTACAATTATGACCCATTAATGTCGTTTTGTAACTATAAAGGTAAGAAATGTGCACCAACCTTGATTTTTTCTTGTATCTGAGGCTCAAACAACTCAAAGGTGATGTATCAAGATGAAAAAATGTTAAGATCTGGGCATGAGTTTGAGAAAAATTCCAGATGAAAATCCTCACCAGGAATCACCTGCAAGAAAAAAATTTAAAGAAAAATAATAAAGCAGCATTAAAGGCAGAGAAATCATGAGCTTTGAATGCTTACATTAAGTTGGTTTTGGTGGTGACAAGAAAGAAATAAAGCTGGAGAGTGAAAAAAGATTGAATTTCTTTATTTTTAGAGAGTTAGGTGAGTGATTTCAAATCTGAAAACAACCCCAACTGAAGGGAGGGAAGACAGGAAAAGGGGATGATGGATTTGAGGAAACCAATCTCTCGTTGTTAGTTTCCTGATGAATGATGATGATGATGTGTTTGGTTAGCAAGAATTATTGTTCTTCCCATTTTTCTCTTGCCATTTTGTCTCCTACTTTCCTTTTTTTCCTCTCTCTAACTTTCCTTTTCTACCTTTTCCTTTCTTTTCTTTTGGAAAATGGGTCAAATTTGCCCCTATGGTCCAAATTAAATAAGTTTGCCTTCCATTAAATTTTTTATCTATTATTACCTTTTTGTAGGAAAAATTTTATTTTTGCTCCTTAATTGAGTTTAGTGTAATTTTAAATTATAGTTAAAAATTAATGGGTAAATTTAATAAAGCTTTCTTCTTGAAAAAATTAGATACGTGAATCTCATTTATTTCATTCTGAAGCTCCCTTAACTCTTAAGTATAGTTGGGCAAATTCAAATACTTTCGAATAATACAAAGGTAAATTTCAGTCTTTTTCTTTTTTCCTCATTCTATTATTGGTTTTGTTCTTCACCCCTTTGGTCCTTTTTTGGTTTATATTTTCGTTTTTTTTTTCCTAACATATGTCAACCTTTTTTTTCTCCAACAAATCTAATTATACTTTCTGAATTTCTCCAGAATTCAGTTTGGACCATTTTCACCTTCAAAGTCTAAAGAGAATTAGAGAATGTGAAGGTTCAAGATGAGAATTGAAAAGCAAAAGTAAAGAATATGGGCAAGGGGCTTACCAAATACTATCAATTGTAGTGTAACAAGAGAGATACGACATGTTCATTTCCTCTCCTTTTATAGAGAAGAAAACGTTCTGATTATTTTGTTCTATTTTATTCTTCTAAGTGCTTGAATTTAAATATCAGAAAATTGTTTTTATCAATTATTGTGAGAGTTAGGTTGTGTATTTTGTTTCAATTTCGAAAGAAAAAAAACCTCGGTGTTGTTTCTCCTTTGGTCACATGAAAAAATGTTAGCTTTCAAGCATTTGTCTGAGAATTTCATTACTTGGATCAAAAGTGCTCAAAAACTACAAACTTAAAGATCATATGTACTTAGAACAATTTACTAACAACAAAAATATGCATATCTCCAAACTTAAAGAACCATTTCAGTTAAAAGCTCACGAGAAAACTACGGAGTTAACTAATTTTATTCATGGTCATTGAACTTTTGTGTTTGTTACCCAAAAGTCACTTTTCTTTTTTTTGTTACGTAAAACTCATTCAACTTTGTGTTCATTACACAAAAGTCACTTTTCTTTCTTTTGTTACACAAAAATCATTTTACTTTGCTCTAGTTATCACAAAAGTCATATTTTTACTTGAAAAGTCTATTATGCCCTTGATATTATATAAACCTTCATATTTATGTTATAGCTTCTATATTATATACTATATAATATATTTTTAACTATGTATATAATTTATATATAAAATAACTTAATATTATTTTTATAATATATTCGTATATTTAATTTTTTCTTAACGTTAATTTTCAAAATATATTAGTAGCGTTATTAAATTTGTCAGTAACTTTAATATATATTAGTAGAGAAATAAATCGGCAAGTACATTTCCGTGAGAAAATTCGCAGGTAAACAAACAAGAAAATGAGGAAAAAATCATATGTTAATGTGAAGGAAAATCCCTAGGTACTACATGCGAATTGAGCTAGGGATATTTTCTTGGGGATTTACCTGGCTAATTGTTTATTTGGAAAATTATATTACTAGAAATTCGGAAAACAACGTCCACAAAAATCGATCAAAGTTGGTCGGTAATGGCCAATAACCGTCCAAAACGCGATCATTAACGTGTGGTCGGTATTTTGAAGGTCGGAAGGGCATACCGACCAAAGTTAGTCGGTAATTACAGACCAACTTTGGTCGGTCAATTAAATTCAAAGAAAAAAGAATTGCTGAAAAAAAGTTGCTTTATAACGCTACTAATATATATTGAAAATTAACGTTAAGAAAAAATTAAATATACGAATATATTATAAAAATAATAAATAAAATAATATTAAGTTATTTTATTTATAAAATAAAATACATAGTTAAAAATATATTATATAGTATATAATATAGAAGATATTACATAAATATGAAGGTTTATATAATATCAAGGACATAATAGACTTTTCAAGTAAAAATGTAACTTTTGTGATAACTAGAGCAAAGTAAAATGATTTTTGTGTAGCAAAAGAAAGAAAAATAATTTTTGTGCAATGAACACAAAGTTGAATGATTTTTACTTAATCAAAAAAAGAAAAATGACTTTTGGGTAACAAACACAAAAGTTAATAACCATGGATAAAATTATCTCAAAACTACGCATCACAAAATGTCCCTATCCCTCTTAGGTTGTCATTTAACGGTTGCTTGCCATTTCTGTTTTCCCCTGTTACAAAGTCTGGAATTTAGTTAGCTTGAGCAGTTTCCTGTCTTTAATACTTCTTGTTTTTAATTGGTCTAATCTCTTTTTCACATCTCAATTTCAAATCATAAACATTGTCGTATTCTCTTCTTTTTCTTTTTGTATAATATTGGTCATTATGAACCTGAATTTTTAAAATCGACTCATCAATTTGCACCGATCCATTCTCTGTCGGCTGTAAGTTATAATCAAAAACTGAAGGTAGCGATTGGAAGTTTCCTATTCATAGTATTAAGACTCAAAGTTTTCGAGAGAACTTGTGTCGTTGCTGCTTTAGACCCCCAAAAAAATTATTTTTTTAAGGGAGCAAATTCAGGCTTAATCTGAAAACTATAATCTTCTCCGATAAATAAAAATACAAAAAATAAAAACAATGATAAAGATCTTCCTTTCTCATAAATAAATGAGAGAACATGAGGTGGTACTTGCCTCAAAGTCAAGTTATTCGACGGCTACATTACCTTCAGAATATGGCAAAACTAAGGATCAGAAATTAATCATTAAGATTATTGGGATCCTCACTATTCAGATATTGTTAGATAATATATGAGCAGTCCATCTCTTTCCAATTGTAACACTCCAGCTGTTCCTTAGCTCACGCTTGAAGATTTTCCTATAATACTCCAATTAAAACACTAGTAACTGTTCCTCCAGTTGTTTAACTTTGCTTTCATTATTTCCAAGTTTTTTTTTTTTCAAATCCCTGTCAATGGCCAAAGGAGCAGACAACCTTCTCCTCCAATCTATTTGATTGGTTTTGTTAATGGCACCCAAAATGTGGGCATGTTGAGTAGTAGAAAACATTATAATTATAAGCTAAGAACGAAGACCTACTGAAGAAAAGATAACTAGAATATTCAGACACAGAAAAGGTTCCATCAGTGGAGGTTACTATCATTTCACGTTTTACCCGAAACACTTAGTGACCGCACGGGCCCTAGGTCTCTAAGCCAACAGATCAATGCCACACATATAACACGACCAAGTAAACAAAAGTTTGTCTTAGATAAATAAGCAGTTGGACATATAAATTCAGTCAAAAGGATAAGAGCTTTGAGCCAGAAACAGAAACCTCTTTAGATACTTAGTAAAATGTGCAGTGAAAGGTGTTTTAATGGTACAAGTGTGAAATGAAAGGTGTTTTAATGTCTAGAAGGGAAAGGCAATTCATACATCACAGTATAATCCTTTTTGCAGGAGGTTGCTTAGTGTGCGAAATCAGAAGATAAAATGGAATGTCAGTTCATAGAGGGGAGAAGAAGACAAGACAAAGACAACTACAACAAGGGTTGTCAAAAGCTTCAAACTTATAGTTATACAGATTTAAGAGTCATGGAAATTGTCTCCAAGTACAAACACACCAAAGAATATAGGACAGAAGTTTAAATCCTTCACCAGAAAGCTGAAGTAGCTTATACACAGGCTTGCTAATGTATAAGGGAGAACTAAGAGGTCTTGCAGCTGCAGTAGGGAGACTCAATTTTCCACCCACGCATTAACTGAACATTTCTTTACTGTCTGGATCAACTAAAGGCATAAACATAATAATTACTTATCTACAATTAAATCGTGCTATTAAACTGACAGAGGGTGATGAACATAAGCTTAACTGCCAAGAGATGGAAGTGTAGCAATCACAAAAGTAAGATGGCACTTTTCCCTTCAGTAAAGAATACATTACACATCTGGTGCAGTTCTGGTGATCTCCTCCAGAAGAGCTTTATCTTTATGAACCCAGGTTGACAGTGGTGGGTGAACATTTAAAGATCACAGCAGTCTGTCAAGCTGATTTAAGAAATGTCGAGATGCCAAGTTCCCTCTGCTCCTCAAAACAAGATGAGACGCTGCGTGAAGAGGATAAGCATAAACAAATGAAGAAAGAAAGTTGGAGGTTATCCCAACCCACTGAAAGATTGGAAGTACAAGATTCTGAGCATCTGTCGTAGGCTGAGCAGCAAGGCAATTTAAACTTTGATCTCAGCGCTCCATTAACGCAGTTTCAGTTTCTGACAAAGGTGCTGCAAGAGTAAGATGTTTATTAAACTATTAGACAGTCAATAGTCTAGTAAAGGAAACAAGGCAACGGAAGTAGATCATAGCATCCAGGGAAGCAAGAAGGAGACAGCTTAAATAAGTTGCAAAGCAAAGTGAACAAAAAGAGATGACTCTCTCTCTCTCTCTCTCTCTCTCTCTCTCTCTCTCTCTCTCTCATTCATACACACACACACACACACAGAATGACCAACAATAAACATTCAATAAAATTTAGCAATGGAAGAAATTGGTCCAAACTCCAAATAGAGCAAAATGAATATTTGAGGATTCATACAGCCAATGCCAACTAGTTTGGGGTTGAAATATAGTTGGTAATTGGTATTTTGATTGATTGAAGCATTTAACAAACAACAATTCTCTTTTTGATCATGAAGCATTTAACAAAGAAAATTGGGAAGCCATTTAATGTCCAGAATTAGGAAATGCTTTCAATAATCATTCATCCACTGCTACCAGTTAGGGTCATGGAACCTATATTTTGAACTTAAAAAAATATAGCATTGGCACAGTTATGGAAGGTAAGCTGCTAATGAGCTCCACAAATGATACCCTTAACTCATAATCCCCCAGTCAAAGAAAAAAGAAAACAAAGGTAAACCAAGTGGATTTAAATTAAGAATCTAAATCATGTCTACAGCATGGTCTTAAGATTAAAAAAATCAGCTTTGATAGATAGCCCAGGGAATGTAGATAGTAATGTGACAGTAGAAATACCAAAACAATAAACAATTGCTCACACATACCAAGTAAATCCTCGTATGACTCTGCCAACAGTGATGTATCCATAAGCAAAGGAGGAGAAAATACTTGTTCTTCAGCTTCCTCCATATCATAAAATGACCTGCAAGCATCAGAAACTGAAGAGTTTGAACCCATGGTTGACAGAAAACTATCTATGCCATCATAGTCATCAAGAGACCGCAGATCATTAAATAAGTCAGGAAGTCCATCTGACTTGATGCCCACATGACTTTGTGGAAGATGGTTCCCATAAAAAGATGAATCTGGTTCAGATGCGAGCAGCTTTTTACTTCTCAATAAGTTTGGTTTGCTACCAAGATGAGGAAACCCAACCCCGGGTACAGGTATGAAATAGTGCTCAGAGCTATCATCAGAACGACTATCTTGAGATGATTCTGGATAGTAAGATTGGGAGGAAAGTGCAGCTTCTCTGACGGATCTCTTCAAATTTTGGACAAAGCTAAGGTCATCATCTGCTGAAATTCAGACAACATATTTTAGAGATTCCAAACTGAAGAAAATCAGTGCACACGTTTAGAAGGAAGAACAAAACCTTGTCGCAGATTATCCATTGAATTATTTGAAATTGGCAGATCTGGAGATTTTTTCTCATGCAGATTTTCTATTTGGCTGGTTTGAGCTGAGACCTGCCGCTTCTGCATGTTCCCACCTTTTCCAGAAGAATTTGGTGTTAAACTAAACAAAGGTGGGAGCTTTAAAGCAGGGGGACTGGCTGTAGCTGATGCCTTTTCAAAATGCATGGATGACATTTTTGAGGTCATCTCAGCTATCTCATCAGTGCTGTTCTCCTGTAGAATACCTATTGTTAAAGTTCTGTTGTGCGTTGCAGAAGGTAGGTAAGTTATAAGTCCCATTAAATGCTTCACAAAACATTACCGATATCGTTCTGCTATTCTGTGCTTGGACCAGTGAATGTGATCCAGCATGATGCGTGGCCATAGGGAGAAGACCGGACGAAATACTATCAACTTCTTCCGTCAGCTCCGTAATTGAATTCTTTATAGCTGGAGCAACTTCCTTCAGTTGATTTATGAGCACCTGGAGAACAGTTTCAACAGTATATTATCATCACAAATACACTAATTATCATCACAATGCTGAGAATTCCAGGAATACCACTTCCACTCTTCAGATAATCAACTTTCCAAATGCTAAGTTAGAATCTTCAAAGGCCCCGAAACCAGTTTCAACGGGTAGGACATGAATGGTCCAGAGCCCAATGACCAATGCATGCCATATCTCGTACTCCACTTTAGACCATGTAAAATAGTTCAAACATGCAACCAACTTGACGGACTGCACCAACCTGTATACTTGCTAGGTGCTGCCTATGTTCAGCAAGTGTTGCAGCCAAGGATTCCGCGTGACTGCTTGTACCACCATCATGTGAACTTCTCAGAAGCTCTGGACCCTCTCCGTCATTTACTTTTACCTGAATGAAATTATTGTATTAGGAAGAAAAAGAAAAAGTGAGGAGAACATACTTTTAACCTAATTATTCACAAAAGAATAGATAGGTTCCAGTATTATACTTCACCACATGTGCGAAAGCTTCATATGAACACGGAACTCTGGAAGTTTTTCCTCAAGACATCACTAGATAAAGATGCTACAGATTAATTTCTATTAAGCTTAAAACATAAGCAGATACAATACTCTATCACATGCTAAGACTGATTATACACATTCCTAGAGTAAGCTCTGACATCATAGTTAGACTCTAAGAAGAAGTTATTTCCCCTTTTGGACCATTAGAAACCCAGAACACCACATAATAAGAAACATCACAAACATACAGAAAAAGGAATGACAAATTCCATCAAAGTAGTTAAAACTTAGAGTTTATTGGGGTCAAAAGCGCTCTTCAAAGACCTAAAATCTTGAACCAACATAGAAAATAGCGTACCAATTGAAGTGACTGCTTATGAATTCGTTGTAGGGCATGTGTCCAACGCCTCAAAACTTCAGCTATATCAATAGTTGGATGGGCTCTTGCAGTCCTTTCATCAACTCGAGAAAAACTCTCATCATTTGCTTGAGTATGAGAAGAATCTGGATTGTTCACACGCTTTTCTCTATCAAAATCTGCTTGTGATCTTTCAGATTGATCTTTATTATCTAGATGTGATGGAACTAAATCACGAGGTGGAGCTACAGAACTTTGATCCATGGCTGCAAGCAAAGCTGACCCAGATATACGATACCTGAACAAGAATATTAAAAAAAAAAAGGTAAGTCCAGCTTTTGAAACCCAAGATCATACAGAAAGTGACTTTACCTATGCTCACGATGAGCTATAAGATCCTCTATTGGGCCAGAAGCGAGAATCTCGTGCTGAGCTGCACGACATATGCACATAAGTAATATGATTTAGAAGATGTTAAAACTGATCTGGGACCACTTTAATATCTAATTATCACATTAATTGCAATATCAAATGTCTAGCATTTTGTGCCAAGGGAAGGATAGCTAGTGGAAAGGGTCCTCCACCTCCAACCCTGAGGTTGTGGGTTCAATCACCAAGAAAGCGAAGTGGAAATGGCCACTGTTGACTCCCAGGCAGGGCAATGGCATTGCCATATGAAAAACAAACTACAGAGTATATAGCATTTTGTAGAACACATACTAATAGAGACTTTATGGATTTTACAGATGATAGACAGCTTAAGATAACCATCAACAGTTTGTACTCACTTTGGCGAGATAGCAAAGAGTCCCACAAACGAGTAGCTCTTTGGACCATATGTGAGTTTTGGCTCGAGCTTGATACAAGTTCATCCCACAGTTCACCTTCCAACTTTACTTTGTTTCTAACATCATGCAGTTTTTCAAGTTCTTGCTGCAAATAAGCCTGAGACCGAGGGGATGAAAGATGTTTTCCGGAAAGAGTTACTCACCAGTCACCGCTGTGAATATAAGAATATAAATCAACTCTAAAGTTCTCAGAGAATAAGATTCTTATCTTACCTCTTCAGCACAAAGGCCTCGAAACTCAGCTGTCATCTCATGAGCCAAATTAGACCATGTGGCCTGTCTTTGAACTGCTGTTTCTGCATTTTTCAGAAACCTTCTTCTTTCAAGAGCAATCCTAGCCTACACAGACAACAAGGACACAATTAGATCTGCAAACTTGCAATATTAACTTACACAAATCATGAGAGTTTTCCAGATACATATTAGCTTAAAGATTAGCTAGGTAAAATCATTATAGCCCCACTCAATACCTTATTACGGAGTATTGAAAAAGGAGAAACCATTACTCCAAGGTATATTATTAGGATTAGTAACAGGAAATAGCTTCATACAAAAAGAAAACTAAGCCATCAAAAGTGAATAATTAAGAGGATTCATGCATTGCTTCTTTGAAATGGCAGAAATTGAACCCTGGTCTTCAGATATAACTACCCGACAGATGCATTAAATCATTAGAGATCAAGAACCCAGCAACTCAGGATGTAGACAAACAGTGAGATGATTTTCAAAGTCCCTTGTTAAACGAATGGACATAAAGCCAGAGGAGGATGACCTTGGTTACAGGAAGTAAGGTGGCTGCATGTGAGAAAGCTACATCTGTCAATGAAGCAGGTAACGGGTTAGAAGCTACATCAGCAGCAAATGTTCGCCTATGAACTTCCCTCAAGGCATGCAGTGAGAGTTGCCACAGAAGTTCAACAAATCTGCAGTGCATGTGAAGCAATTATGAACACTAAGTACATCAAATGCTATCATGTGTGCTTTTAAACGTGAGTGTTTCTTTTTTCAATAAACGGTGGAAGCGGAGGATCAAACCTGCGCACTTATAGAACAAAATGCAAAGTGAAACTGCTGACACACAGGTAGATAATAAGAATAACAAGCAGCCAGTGTTAGAACTGCCAATTGCAAAGGCAATTAATTCCTATGTCAAAAGATCATGAAATTAGATGATTAAATAACAGCGCTGATAAAACTCAATAATACTCGTTTATTCGTAAATTTACTTTTTTATATAACGGAGAAATCCGGAGGGCTAGCCGGCGCACGGTTCAGAACCTGGTAAATGATGGATCCACCCTTCTATCCTTCTCCACTTACCACGATTTTATCTGCAACAAGGTTCGAACTCATGATGTGTGTCTAACCCACACATCACGTGTTGCGCAATTACCACTGGACCAAAGCCTAGGGTCAGTTTCAAAAATTAACTCAGTCAGGTTGTGTACTGAAATCACAGAAATAACCTCTAAGTTGTGCATTTTCAAGGCGTGCTTACTTAGGAGTTATGTCCCTCCCTGATGCTGCAATCTAAGTATTTTCCACTGATAACCTACTTCTTGATTATTCCTGCCCAAAAATATCAGGCAATATGTCATCTTCTGTGTGATTAGTCAAAGAAACCTAATAGTTGAACCATAGGATCAAAGGTCCGTACAAACAAAGCCACTTCCCCAATCCTAGTGCATGAGCCGATGCGAAACTTCTTGCACAAACACCTTTCACCAAGTCCTAAGCCCTTTGCAGTGGCAATAAGGTGACCAGCCAAATAGTCTTGGATAAAACCAAGCAAGAGATAACTTGATTTCACCCACTTTCAAGCAGCGACACCAAATGCAGTGAACAAGACAATTGTAACCGCAGCAATCCGACTCCAAGGATTTTGTCCTGACTTAGAGGAGTTTAGATGGTAAGACTTATCTTGATATACATTCAGCTTCATATTTGAATATGGTAGCTGTTTCAATTGGGTGCTAAGTGACTGAAGTGTAGAATGCGGTGCCAAACTGCACCGTTTAAATGTAACCTGACTTTGAATACAGAAAGACATTGAAGTTGCAATCTTGAGGGTGAGTTAATTACTCCAAAATCGATTAGGTAGTGAAATCAAAATTAGTCTCCACAAAATAATCTTCAGTTTGCTGATGACAACCGGTGCTATAACAGCTATGTGAGAAAGATACTTCAATATGTAATCAAATGGTCCAAATGATAGCTCAAAATAAAAATAACCAAAACGCTATCTCATAGAAACCAGAAAAAAAAAATATTAGTGACCTTCAAGTACCAACCTCGGTCCACAACACGTCGCAAGAGATGAGACCCTCGAATTGCTTCTAGGAAGTGCCCCCTGGGATTCCAACTCGCTTATAATTCCTTGCACAACCTGCATTTCCACAAAAAAAAATAAAAAAAAAATGAAGTAAATTAGCCACAAACAAAAAAGTCAAACTCAATTCACGAATCACATCTCTTTAAAAATAAAGCATAATTCAATCAACTTAAATTAACTTGGTCAGACTATGCTTCAATCAGAATATACTTATCCATTAGCTCTATTCTGCATGTCCTGTAAAATAATTTACTCCCTCTGTCCCATTTTATGTGACACCAAAAAGAATGATATCTTTCTATATTCAGAAATAATTAAACTTTAAACTTCTCATTTTATCCATATATGAGATGATTTATAGTCATACAAATGTATATAGCATGTTTAGAGCACAAGTTAAAAAAGTCTTTCTTGTTTTCTTGAATTCCGCACCGATCAAGCACATAAATTGGGACATAGGGAGTATCTTTTAAGGAAAAGCTAAAGCATAATTACCTTTCGAAAATCACGAGATTGAGCTGAATCAAATATAGGCCAGACCTTATCGAAATCCTGAAAGATCAAAAGGAAACAAAAATGAGCATCAAATATAAATCCATAAGCCTATATAAGCTAAAAACTTCATTCAGAGTACCTTCGCGGATTGAGCAGGGCCTCTAAGAGAAGAAAGTAAGAAGTAAAGAAGCTGTTCTCCCAATTTAGGGTTTGAATGACGAAAAAGTCCAACACGAGGAGTGCCATTGTTAGCTCCGATTCCAATGATAGATGGATCCAGACCTAGTAACAAACAGTTAGTGTACATTGCACTCTCTAACTCTATCTCCCTCTCCTTCTCTCTGTCCATCGTCATTCCACACCTTCACTCTTCTCCGCCGGCAACTGGTTGGTTTTCCGATTTGATTACTGTTTTGTAATTATGAAAACAACAAGTCCTTATGGATAAATTAAGAATGGTCTGGTTGTTAGATCAATTAGGACTTGAGAGAGTTTGATCTGAGCAAATTCGGGGTGCATTTCTGAATTTTCAAGTTCTTATGTTGTAGTGGGGTCGGGAGGGATAAAAGAAAAGTTTGAAATGCGTGGGAGGGGTGTCTTTTAACGTGAACCGCTGAACTGTTGTGTCAATGAGATGATTAACGTTTACCGGCCGGCTTGGTATTGTCATCTCCTGTTGCTTCGCGGATTTTGGTTTTGCCTTTTGTTTGCTTGTCTACATCATGGAATTTGTTTAAGCCTGACTTTAGTTACCTTTGAAGACAAATGTAATTTCTCCAATGAGAATATAAGGTGACATACTGTCTCGTCTCTAATAAGCCAAAGTAGGGGTGGGCATCGGTCGGTTCGGTTCGGTTTTGAACATTATCGGTTTTGCCTATCGGTTATCGGTTTACAAATATCATAACCCGATAACCAAACCGATAAGATATTGGTTAGCGGTTAGCTGTTAATCGGTTATATATTGTTATCGGTTCGGTTAGCGGTTTACCCGATAACATAAAACAACTAAAAAAAATTGCAATATATAAAACAAAGAAATCAAACTGCCAGAACGTGTAAACTGCCAACTTTTGTTGTTTCTTAACAAAAGCACGCTCCCACTTCTGTGCAGTATCTACTGATGTCTGGCGGAGAACTGGTGGTGAGTCTTGCGTCTTGACTCGTGGGGGCTGCGACGGAAACAAGAATGAGAACTGAGAGACAAACGACTCAAGACTAAAAAGTGAAGAGGGAATTAGGAAAATAAATAACTCTAGTGTATACTTAAGTGTAAATTAGTAAATTACATCATTCTTATTGGGTTATCGGTTTTTACCCAATAACAAAAATGCAAACCGAGCCCAAACCGATAACCCAATAAAAAAAAATAACCCGTTACCGAACCGTTAACCCAATAACCCAATACCGATAACCCAATAAAGAATTAACGGTTCGGGTTATCGGTTTTACCCGATATATGCCCACCCCTAAGCGAAAGTTCAGTTTCCACGAAACTAGTAATATTTGCGACATGGTTATTGTCACATGGGTGATTTATGTCACCCGATTTTTAGCCGAGGTTCACCATTGCGGCAGTCAAACCCAACCTTTCCAATACTTAGAACTATTTTAGGACGTTTGGGACTTGGAATAAATTTAGGAAAAGTAAAGGCACACACGAAATTTACAAGAATCTCTTCCCAACTCGTATTATTATGTGAATACAAGAACACAATAAGCCAACCCTACGGCCAAGAACAAAGAACACCCTAGTTCCCTGCCCCGAAATGATTTCCCCCCCTTAGGAATTACTTAGACGTTTTTGGCTTAACAAATTGCCACAAGACTAAGTTCTACCCATTTGGGACAGTCTTATGCACATATTTATAGTGCAGGCTGCCCAATTACACTTGGCAGCATCTAAAACAATCGGTTGACAAGCCCCAAATGATGGGCAAACATGATAAGACATGTTACAAAAACGTGACTATACTTTAGCCCCATGATCAGTCATGTTTTGAATGTGGTTGAATTGTGTGTCATGTGCCCAGCACACTTTTGTAACCGATGCTTGTGCACTGCATGTGCCTGTTTTGCCCAGCTGTTGCGCGCCCAAGTCTGGCATTACGCCCAGCCTTGCCCTTTTGACACTGCCCTGCCCCAATGTCATGGCCACAGCTTGCCGCTCATTGACTTAGCCGCACACGCACATTGCTACAGTTGATCGCCTATGTCAAGTCGCCCTTAACTTAGATCAAATTTGCCCACATTGATGCCATTGCTTGTCTTACCTTGTCTTGTCATGTCTTGGCCCCTACTCTGACATGGTTTTGCCTTGTCATTGTTATGCCAACACACACGTCCATGTGAAATGCGACTTGCCTTCGTCAAGGTGTGTTTGTCAACCCCGCATAGTCCGTCATGCCGAGCTGCCCGTCATGATGTTGCTCTATTTTTCAGGTTGTGTGCCAAGACCATCATGAAAATCCTTGTCACAACCCACATTTGCCGAGGAACTTTGTCAAGGGGCTAACAGTTATCCACTTATTCGATGTTGTTTGGTTTTTAGTGAAAATAACCTATTGTTTTATCGTTCAAGCGCAATCAGTATTGTTCAAAATCGAACAGTAACAGTTAATCGCAAAAACGATTTATTGGCTTATTGGTATCGGGTTATCGGGATAATGGTTGGTGAACGGATTAAAATTTTATAATTAACGACTTAACGGTCTGAGAAAAGATTACTCAATTTTCTTATTGGATAAACCGTTAACCCGTTAAAATTTTTTATATTTACACTTTTACCCATATGTATATAAAGTAATATTTGAGGTATGATTGGATTTGATGATAAGTAACATATGTAGACCTTGATGTATGATTGAATTTGTTTGATTTTCCTATGAAAATGGTATTTAAAATCACGATGGAGAGTAAACCTTAGATATAACAGAAGCAGATGATTATTCTTCTTAATCAAGCTACCGATATCATCAATTTGTGGCAACATAGTCGTGGTGATTTAACCTAAGCCTTCATAGAACAAGATCTGTATATTGTGTTTCCACAATATGTCATCATTTTGTTTGCTATCATGATCTAGTAAGTAACATATGTAGAGTGCATATTCTTAAGCCACAATCTTGAACTATATGATCAACAAAGCTAAGAGAAAAAGGAGTTTTATTTTACAAGAATTATCTATTGAGATTGGTCATCCTATCTCTCTCTCCCTCTCTCTCTGTACATGAACTTGTTATTAGTAGCACCGCTAACAACCGGATTATATAAATGCTTGACTAGAGAGAGGCGAGAACCGAGCAAATGTAATGCTTTACTCCAAATCTTTCCTTATCTTTAATTCTTAACTTCTTTTTATTGTCTATTTGATTTAGCTCATAAATTGCCTGATAAAAGCTAACTGATACCAATCCGCCCGACGTCTTATTGAATGGCTAGCGGATTACTATGTTTACAAACCGATAACCAATAAGCAAAACCCTTAACGTAAATATTCGCCTGACCCGCTTGATAAGCACCCCTAAGCGCAATAGGGTTGTTTGGTTTAAAAACATTTATGCATGAATTGCATAAATCATTAATGCAGTAATTAGCAATATAAGAACTAGTATAATTTATTGATTAGCAATATAAGAACAATAATAGAGTGATTAGCAATAGAAGAATTATAATGCAAAGTTTTGTTTTTTGGTTGTTGTATTGAAAATGAGATATATAGGATGTTGATGATGCTGGAAAAGCAAATGATAATCTTGTCTTTTAGTGTTGAATTCATTATCCATGAATTGTTATCTCATGCTATTTTAGGTATAAAACAGTAAACCAAATCACCAGTTAATGTATTAAATTATATCAGGATTATCTATGCAAGAGTCAAGTTACAAATCAAAACATTTAGAAGGACACCTTGTAATTGGATTTGATGTAAGAACTGAGGTAGTAATTATACAGCTTAATAGTTATATAGACTAGATATTGCAAAAATTACCTTGTAAACATGTAATTACCATCAATTCTTATCATCTTATTGAGAATTTGAGAGTGTAATTAGTCCCTTTCACTTACACCTAATTTCATACTGACCAAGTAATTACTTCGTCAAAACAAATTTTTCAAAATTCTATAGTTATACCCAATTATATTCAAATTCAATTACAACATGACTTTCCAAACATGCTCCAGTGAATAAAGTAATGTCTAATTTTATACCATGATTATTTCTATTCGTATACCTCAAATCAAACAAGTTCAAATATTTCTAGGTGTCACGATAGCTCTTATTCTTCCAATTAATTCTTTTTTGTTCTATTAAGATGGAGCAACTTGAATTCTCGACAGAGTATAAAAAAATCTTTTGATTTTGGTGAGTATTCTGATGTTGTTTGCAAAATGGTTTCAGAAAATATCTTTTGAGTGAATGAAGCTGGAATCAACTGTTATTGTTTCAAAAACGCCAAGTTCTATTTTTGGTAGTTTGTTTTTTCTCAAATAAAACTTTGTGAAAAAGAGAGCACTTGTTTTAAAATAAAGAATGTTTATTTGTCAAAATATTCACAATTTCAACCAATAATTGGCGACTTTCAATAAATGGCCCTCGCGTCCTCTCCTTTGTGTAAGCTTAAACTAAAATCTATCAACAAGGAAGGATTTTGTACCAAGTGCTATACAGTAATATAATATTTATAGCTTCTACCATTTTGTCATACTGTTATGTACCAAATTATATTTTTCGAAAAATACTTTATTAAACAATACTGATAAATTACGATTATTAGGTAGACTTTGATGTACAATTTAACAAATATGCCCATGCAGATTCACATAAATTCATGCTAGTATGATAGAGTTTGATTGACCAATTAAACAAACACAATATCATGCCCACTAGGTAGAGTTGTAAACAATTTAACATATAGTATATAAAATAAAAATAACACAAAGTTATGCCAATTTGTAAAGTTTGATGAACAATTAAACAAGCACAAAATCATGCCAATCGGGTAAACTTTGGTGAACAATTTAACAGAAAGGTAGAGTAAATATAATATAAACTCTACTAATATGGTAGAGTATCCCTGAAAAGCAATAACTGTTTGCGTCGGTTCGGAGGTATTTAAAGGAAAAGTATCAACTATGTTCATTTATAAGTAGCTTATTACAAAAATTGGCCTATTCCTAAATCATTACTAATATTAGCCAATTAGCTATTTGTAATCAAAATAAAGTCAATTTTTGCTTTCTTTTGAGTGGGTATTATTAAAATAGATTGGGTACATCTTAAGGGACTTGAGTCTCAGTTTTGGGATGATTTGGTGGAGTTTTTAGATGGTTTGAATTGAAAATTCGAAGTAGAAGATGAACATGAACATGAACATGAAAAAATGATATGTATATCACACTGTGTATCAGATATGTATCATGTTTGTATCAAATATGTATCACATGTATATCCATGTATACATGTGTGTGAGATATATGCGTGATACATGTTTGATACATGTGTCGCATAAGAATTTTTTGAACTCGATTTTAACTACGAATTTTGATACCAATTCAGTCCAAATCACCTCCAATCTTCCTCAAATTTTGTATATTGACTTATCTATATATTTTCAATGAATCTCAACCATACCCATTATAAAATTTACTTTTTTACTTAGATTTTTGGAATCTTGTATATATATATATATTTTGTATTTCATCACCTTATTTGCTACCTCATCCATGAAATTTCCTTTTCGTCTTGCATCTAATGTTGCTAATCACGCTTAAAAATATGGAAGGAGATCTTTGTGTGTGATTCTTGGAGAGAAAGAACCTTTGGGTTTATATGTGTTTGGCTAGTTTTGATAAGTCTATGATTAATGGCTAGAGGTTGGTAAATTGGAACTTTTTGGGGACATTTCTATAAGATTCCCTTTTTTAAATACCACAAAAATAGCACGGGCTAGCCAGTTTTCGGATTGGTCATTCAAAAATAGTAGCGTTTGCAAAGTCATTGAAAAATAGCCATTATTTTGCTGCAACACGAAAAGCTCCATCATAATATACTAGAGATCGATGTACCTGTGTATGAACTTCCAGCATATTATGCTGGAACTCCAACACGCGGAAAGTTCCAGTATAATATACTTGAGTATTTTTCTAAATTTTAAACAGTGTTTTCGTTCAAATTTATCTTTACATGAAAAGTGGCTAAATTTCGATTACTTTTAAAACTGTGGCTATTTTTAAATGACCACTTGTAATTCTAGCTATTTTTGAATTTCTCCCTTAGATATTCGGCCATGACAAGGCTTTATGGGGGGGGGGAGGCATTTGCATCTATACCCGTTTTTTGGGTCACGTTTTAACTTGTGCCCGCTTTGCAAAAATAATTGCAAGTGTACCCACTTTTTCGCGTAACTTCAGCATATGGGGCTGAAATAGCAAAGACAATCACGCAAAACTTCAGCATTCTAGTAGATGGGACTGAAGTAGCAAGTATGCTGAACCAAGTGTGCTGAAGTTTTTGTTTTTGTAACTGGCGAACTTCAGCTCTAGAGCTGAAGTTTTTGTTTTGTAACTGGCGAACTTCAGCTCTAGAGCTAAAGTTTTTGTTTTTGTAACTGGTGTAACTGACGAAGTTTTTGTTTTTGTAACTGGTAGAGCTGAAGTTTTTGTTTTATAACTGGCGAACTTCAGCTCTAAAGCTGAAGTTTTTGTTTTGTAACTGTCGAACTTTAGTTCTAGAGCTGAAGTGTTTATTTGTAACTGGCAAACTTCAGCTGTGTTGAATTATCGAAATGGCAGAATCGTCGGATCCAGAGAAGAAAATTAGTTGTTTGAAAGAGGAAGAAAGGGCAGAACATATGATAGAAGTATTCCTCGGAAACAATTCAGAAAGCATCAACCCAAGAGCACGTTGTTCTTGAGGAGAAAAGTGAATGTTTAACAATCGAAAAATCTTCATGGGTTCTTGATTTTGAAAGGGGTAATCTAACCAGTGGATTCAAAGACATAGCCACTTCCATATTTCTTCTTCTGCTACTATGAATTTTCCCTTTTTTTTTTTTTTTTTTTCTGTTTAGTTTTGAGGTATTTTTGCAAGGTGGATGGGGAGCCAAATCACCAGCACTGCCTGTGAGTTGTACTGGAAAGAGAAATTCGTTTGGAGGAGAAGGACGAGGAGAAAAGGGGCTGAAGTTGTTTAAAAAATGAGTATATATTAAAAAAAATTTAAAAAATAGGTATAGTTTAAATGGAGCGACCAAATAGAGCGCCCGTGCAATTTTTACCTTATGGGCCATTCTAGTTGGGCCCGACTTAGTTGGAAAGGGAGCCCGTCAAATGCAGACTAGCCCAAAGTTCGTCATTCACAAACCAAACACAGAAGGTCAAAGGAAAAAAAGGAAAAAGAAAAGCAAACCGGTGAGAGAAATAAGAAGACAGCAAATGGATACCTCTGCAGGCTGCAGCTCCCAGCAGGATAGGAAATGGCAGTATAATGTAATGCTATATAAATAGATTCTAGAAAAGAAAGGTGTAGAGGAATCCCATTAAAATTTGGGGCTCTATAGTTTGCTTAATTATTCGGCGACGAGAGTTGATTCCCCACAGGCACCTGCTATAAAGCAATGAGATTTACCACCTTTGATCCAATGGACTTGGATTCAGCTAAGGTATTACACTATTACTACATCTTCTTTGTCCCTTTCAATTAAGATTTCTTTCTCGTATGTTATTGGCAACTTGCTATCTGTGGTATTATTTAAAGTTTCTTATTTGTTGCACTAAGATAGGCTAGTTTCAATAAACTTCAGCCCTCCATATTCTGTTTCCCCTTTTCTGAAATTCTAATTTGAGTTGTACATGATAGTAAAAGTCTGTAGAGTCGTTATTGCTATTAGTTAGAATCTTTGTTAAACCTGATAGCGAGAGATCAAATAAACAACAGGAAACCTTCCTTTAGTCCTGTCAATCACATTCGTATGGTTACTACAAGGCAAAATCAAGAGTCTATGTTATAGGTTGCTATGGACACTTCTAATAGTTATAGTCTAGTCGAGGAAACAATTAATGTCAGACTGACCACCAAAAAGTTACTCCCTCCATCCACATTTGTCGAATACTTTTATGTTGTGAGGCACCAAAATCTCGTTCACATACTTATAAAAGATATCAGTTTATATAGCTTTCATACTTTAAATCTATTTAGCTACTGAAACTTAATAGATGGACATGATGTTTTCTCTATTAACGTAATTTTTTAACTTATGAACTGTTAAGTTTTATAGAATCACTGTCAGCATAAAATGTAGTAAAATCTAAATTCTACTCTGAGCTATAAACGAACAGAATAATAAAACTGCTAAAATTTGCTCTAATGGATGGTGAGCAATGTTACAAGTTAGTTTTTGTCTTCTGTAAGTACCTTATGTTTTACTTTCAGTTTCTTCTCAAATCAAAAGTAATAGGAAAATTATGCATGCTATCTTTCATGGGTATATCTTTTTGAGTCCCTGAGTGTACTTATTTTGTTTTCTTGGTTAACTCGGGCAAAGCTTGCGGCTGCAAAAGAGAAGTTTGGACGCGAAATCTATGTATTTGAAACATCAACAGCTGCTTCAACGCCTTCTAATGTTTACAGCAACAAGTACATTCTGTTTGATCAGTATGACTTCCTGAACAAGAGTATTTCCTTAATTCTTCAATTTGATATTTGCATAATATATTCTTCTCATTTTCTTGGGAAGTTTCCGAGGACTTCTCTGAGTTCACCCTAGAAGATTATTATCGACTTTTGGCAACTAAAAGGAAGGTAAAACATTCTTTTCGACTGTGAAATTTCAGATAAAATAACGGTCCTTAAATTTTTACATACATGAGATGATTTTCCTAGTTGGTCTCCAATAGATGAGGCCAGCAAATATCTGCTGTGTGCTTCCTTTGGAACTAATTGACATCTAAAGGCCTTAAAAAAAAATTGGCAACTACAGATCATCAGCTCCAATCCTTTGATTAGTATTCATTTTACACGCTGTTTCTTCCTTATTGACAAACTTCCCTTCTTCAATAGTTCTTTCCGTCTTGTCTATCTATTTTTTGTTATTTCCTCATCTCTCAGCAAAAAGATATACTAGACATTTGGCAATTTATGGTGTTGCAAGTTCTAACTGGTGGTATTTTTGAAATTGTCAGCAGATAAGTATTTGAAGACACGGAACAGTCGAGAGGCAGAAGAAGCTGCACGTAAAGCAAGGATTATTAAGGTTTTTAGCAGATCATTTTCTCATAATGGTTCTCGCCTGTTTCAATTCTTCATCTTCATATTTTTGGATATAGCATTGAAAAATATTACTATCATATAACTTGTGCATACACTACTTATCGTAAAAATATAATTTCTGTACACATTATCCAGGCTGTAATCAGAGTGCGGTTTCCTTATAATTATACATTGGAGGCCATATTTCATCCATCAGAGACAATCCAGAGCCTACATTACCTTCTTGCAAAAGTGGTTGCTCATCAAGAACTGCCTTTCTATTTATGTAAGGGGACCATAAACGTTTAATTATTTTTTTGGTATTTACCTTAAGAAGCATTTTGAAATGGTGAAGCTGAAGACCAAAACTTTTGATTTTTTTCATTATTTCAGATACACTCCTCCTAAGAAGCGAATAAACAACATCTCTCATGATTTCTGTTCTGCTGGATTTGTTCCTGGCGCTATTGTTTATTTCTCATATGATCTAACCAAATGTTAGTGCACTTCTATTTGGTACAGTTACTAACTTTCTAGTCAACTGTCTGGATCATATATTCCATTATAAGTTGCTCTTATTTCAATCCCGAAAAGTTCTGTTTTACATTTGGGCAGTGAAACCTGCAATGGTTCATATATTGTGATTTTAGTTGAATGGTAATGAGATGGTGTTCTATGTTTCCTGCGGCTCTTTCATCAAGAACCACCCCACAGGAAGGTTGGGCCTATAAACACTTTTGAGCCTGAGATGATTCATATGAGTCTTTCCTCTTGACAAATCGTGATAAATGCTTCCATATAGCCCTCTGCTTTTAATTCTCAGAGTCATTTGTTACTTAACAGCCACCTTGCCCCCCTTTTTTCATCATTAGAACCCCGAATTTTCTTTGGTATTTTGCCTGTCCAATGGTATTTACTGCCGTTCTGTGTTTGTTTGTGTACTACTTATCCTGTTTTATTTCATCTACTGCTGATGTCTTTCACAACTATGAGGGTTGTTTTTCGCGTAACCCATTTTCCTTTCGCTTATGTATCCTTAACAATCAAATTAATCTAATGGCTTTTCTTATTTTCAGGATATGATGGTGCTGCAACTGGCCCCCTATCTTCAAGAAGAGGTCATGACTTTGCAAGGATTGCAATCTGTAACAGATAAGATAGAGTCCGATGAACCCACCAGAAATGAATCTTCAATAACCACCCGACGGCAGCGGGAGCGGGATACGTCTTGGATTCGGTCAACTGACTTCGGACATTTTGACCGGAGTCTATCGACAAATTTAGGAGAAAAATTGAGATTTTGATTTCTCAAAATAAAAAATAAAATAGATTTAGGAGAATGAAAGAATAATGTCCATCTTGGAGAATGAAATATTAAATTCTACAATATTCATGTAAGTTTTTTACAGAATATCTCTCAAAATTTATAATATTTATTAGAACTGATCAATGGAACAGTAATTCGAAGCTTTGCTGAGCTTCGATGGTGAGCTTCAATGGTGAGAGAGTCGTGAACTTCACGCCATGAAAGGCCACAATAAGAGAAGAGAAAAAGATGAGAGAACTTTCCAGAATTTCTCAATTGAATTAAGAAGAAAATGAGTGGAACCTCCACTATATATAATTGAACAACTAAGAGCTAATTAACTAACTAGGCCGGCTAACTAACTTTCTAGTTAGTTAGCTGATTGGTACAACTGTCAGCTCTAACTAACTAATGACTGCACTAACTCCTAACTAATTGATCAATATACATAATTAATCTTAACACCCCCCTCCCCAAGTTGGAGGTGTGGTGAACATAGCTAACTTGCCCAATGTAGCACTGTGTTTGATCCCAGTCAAGGCTTTAGTTAAGATATCTGCAAGCTGGTTGTCTGTTCTGATATGATGGAGAGAAATTAAGCCTGCTTGTAATTGGTCACGCACAAAATGACAGTCTACCTCTATGTGCTTGGTCCTCTCGTGGAATACTGGGTTCTTTGCAATGTGCAAAGCAGATTGGCTATCATAGAAGACTGAAATAGGCAAGGAAAATGGAACAGTCAATTATTCAAACAATCTGCTTAGCCATACCAGTTCTCCCACAACTTTCCTCAAAGCTCTGTATTCTGCTTCTGCAGAAGATAGTGATATGGTCTCTTGTTTCTTAGACTTCCAACTAATAGGACTGTTACCTAGTAGAACCAGATAACCTGTGATAGACCTCCTAGAGTTTGGGCAGGCTGCCAATCAGAGTCACAATATGCCTTAACTGTGTGATCCCCATCCTTTGACATGAAAATTCCCAAGGTAGGATCATTCTTTAGGTATCTTAGCAAGTGAAATGCTGCTTTTAGGTGAGATTCTGTGGGCTTCTGCATGAATTGGCTTAAGTGTTGAACACTGTATGCTATGTCCAATCTGGTGTTGGTTAAGAAGTTTAGCTTTCCTACTAATTTTCTGTAGTAAGTGGGATCCTGCAGTATGCTCTGTGAGCACGTGATTTTTGCCCTATATGTATTACTCCAACAAATTCAAAACAAATGATTTCTTTCAGTGTTGGCAATTTTGTTGGATTTCGTGGCATTTTCTGTTAATTATTCGCATTTGTCTGTGCACATTTATTTTATTTAATTCATGAAAAATACAAAAAATATGTTGCATCTGCATTTAGGATTTAATTTTATATTTTTAGATTAATTAGTAAATTAGTTTGTTTATAAAAAAGGGAAAATCATAAAAATAATTCATTTTTGAATTTTACTTTTTAATTTTGAATTGTATAGTTTTCTTTAAATTTAGGATTTGATTAATTATTGTAAATACCATGATGAGTGATTAATCTAATTGGGTATGTTAATTTAGTTTAAAAATTATTATTTAATTTAGGTTTTATTTATTTTTGAAAAAAAAAGAGAAGAAGAATTTTGAAATTGAAAAAATGAAAAGAAGGAAATGAAAGAAGATCTAAATCTGGGCCAAAATCAATCCACATTTCCCCAGCCCAAACGAAAACTGTCCAATACCCGGCCCAAACCACCCTAACCCGGTCTAGCTTCCCCCCCAAACGAAACGACGTTGTTTCATGGACAATAGATCAGGACCGTCGAGGTTTCTTGATCGGATGGTCCTGAAGCCCGGGTCATGTGATATTTAAATGTCCAAACGTTCCCTACCCCCCTCTCTCTTCTTTCACTCCTCTCACCATCCCTGTCGGAACCGCCGACCGAAAATCGTCTCCGCTGGCGGCGGTGCTCCGATCGACCCCAAACTTACACCAAATACCCTCCTCCATCTCCCCATCCCAGATCCACACCCCTTTTCCCTCAAATCAAACCCCAACTATTCGAATCTCAATTCAAAACCTCAAACCCTAACCGCCGCCCTAGAATTCCCAACCCCTGCCCGGCGGCGGAGCTCGAACACCACCCAAAATCTAGCCATGCAACCATCACCATTCCCTTAACCCCAATCCACCACCATTTCTCCCCAAATTCTCACCAAACCAGGTCCAAATCAAATCTGAGAACGAAGAAGGAGACAATCTGGCAAGCTGTCATGTTTTCTATGAACGATGCGGCTCGAGACTAGTATTATTCATCTGTTCTCAAAGAGAACATGCGGGTAATATCAGTTTCGGGTCAAGTCGAAGTCGCCTGAGGTTGCCCAAGTTTTGTCTGTGTGATTTCCTAGGTATTTCTGTTTTTGCCCTTTCATCTCTATCTTCTGTTTATTCGTATACTCGCACCTTTCTGCTTCTTCTCTTTTCTGTCCGTTTTCTGTTCACCTGTCCCTCTCATTTTCTTCTAGTTTCTTTACTTTAATTTTCGAGTTTGAATGGGGTGAAGTATTAAAACACTGAATATTGTTTTCTTTGGTAAGCTTTACAGTTTTTCTGGTAGAAGTTCTCATGAATTTTGTTGTAACTTGTGCATATTGCCTGTTTTAGTTCTGTTTGTGTTCCTAATCATATATTTGGCTCTGGTTAATTAGAATCGTAGCTCGTTGTTTTAATCTGAAAAGAGAGCTTAGTTTATTCAGGTAATTTTGTTCTTCTAATTTCAAAATGAGCTTTTGATATTGTTTGGGCTTTGGGGTCATTTCTGAATCCTTCATAGGGGCCTGTTAAGTGTTGGGCAAACCTGATCCATCAACACTTCAAATTGGGTTAATCTGATCCATATTATTTGCTGAAGGTAATTTTAGGGGTTGTGGGGGGGGGGGGTAGTTCAAGAAATTGGCTTAGGGAATCTTTGGTGTAACAGAATAGGAAGCTTCCTAAGAAGCTGGGTTGGGGACTGTTTCGAAATTCTGAGAGTTAACTAAGGTTCCCTAAGCAAAAACAAAATTTGAAAAGGACTAAAATCTAAAAACTGAACCCTTAAGGCTGCCCTGTTTTCTTGCCTATAAAGGCATCATTTTTTGCCTTTCAAGGCAGACCCAAGAGCTGAAAAGAAGAAAAGCTCAGAAAAATACAAAAAATGACAGGAATTTTACTGTTTCATTGAATTTCAGTGAGTGTGGATTCCTTTTCAACTTTTGAAACTACTTTTACTCATCCGAGTGGGAAAGGGACTGAACTTGGTCGCCAAAGTTGGGTCTAAAGTTTTGTTGGGCTGCTGAGTATTTGAGTTTGTTGTATTGAGCTGCTGCACATCATTTCTGGGGTTGGGATTGGTTTTGCTGGCTGTTTTAGTGCTGATTCTTGTTGCTGCTCCTATTGATTTTTCATTTTTGCCTTTATTCATTCCCAGGTATACATCTCTACCCTTTATTCGAATGTAAAGCTTGATGTGGTAAATCAGAAAAATGAAATCTGGAGCTCTGAATTGTATTCACAGTTAGCTGTGTTCACATTTTAGTCTACTTGTCTACTTTTCTTTTTTTAGAAAATTTCGCTTATTGCCTTCCAAACTCTGAATATGTGATCAGAGACTGAGCTTCTGAATATCATATGACCTGGTAGTTTAGTTTGATATCCATCTTAGTCTGATTCTTTAAATGTAGTCATTTGCATTACTTCTTTGTTTTAAGGGCATGATTTGGACTTGTTCAAATGCAGTCAATTCGATCTTTTTTAGACTTTAAATGTGTACTAAGTAAGGTTTTTAAGGCTACTATAGTATGGATTTGAATCTTGTATGCAAGTTGAATTGGTGGTTCAATGCCACAGCTTTTGAGTCTGATTTGTGCGATAAGCCTCGATGTTAGGAAATATCTGTTTTCCTATAGCAGGGGTCTAAGTTTGCTTCGTTATTTTTCTTTAGATCTAGTTTAAATTGGTTTCATGTTTAGCTTAGTTTATTTTTTCTCTTTCAGAATCGAAGTGTTGTATTATAATCTTCTATTGCACTGTCTTTTAAAATTCAAGTGAGGCATTTTTGTTCAGTTATACCTTGGTTTATATGCATACCAGTTAGTCATGTGCTGGCCAGGGCCAGTAGGCCCAGCTGACTTTTGGGCCTGGTCTTGGAGGCTCCTTTGGAAATGAGGAGTGGCCTCGCTGTTCTCGTTTGTCCTTGGCCTCCTTTTAAGTCTAAAAGTTTATTTTGTTGATGTTAACTAATAGGGTGGCCCAGCTTCTGAACATCTAACGCCCCTCCCCCCTTCCCTAATAGTTGAACACCTAGGCCTTAAATCGTATTAGTTCAATTATTTATGGTAATTAATTTGAGTCAAGCTATAATTAGATGCTTAGTGACAAATGGCTCTTGTGTTAATTTCATAATATAGATGTAAAATAACAAATATTCGTAGAGAAACCTTTAGGGCCGTTTAAAAATACTATCATGGTTATGGACACGTTCGCGTGACATGATTACGGTTTCTAAAAATAAAATTTGAGATGTGAGCACGTGATTTTTGCCTTACATGAAATACTCCCATAAATTCAAAACAAAGTAATTTCGTTTCATTATTTGCAATTTTGTGGATTTTGTGGCATTTGCTGTTAATTATTTGCATTTTTTGTCTGTGCATTTCGTTTGTTAATTAATGAAAAATACAAAATATGCTGCATTTGCATTTAGGATTTAATTTTTGCATGTTTGAAATAATTAGTAATTTAGTGTTTATAAAACTAGAAAATCACAAAAAATAGTTCATTTTTGAATTTTAATTTTAATTTCTCGAATTTTGTTAGATTTCTTTAAGTTGGTATTTAATTAGTATGGTAATTATTTTTAGAGGTTAATTAGTTTAATTTGATAGGATAATATTAGTTTTAATAATTAATTTAGGATTTATTTCTAATTTTGGAAAGAAAAGAAATTTGGAAATTGAAAAAAAAGAAGAAAAGATTCAAAAAACAAAGGGAAATTTGATTTGGGCCATTTATGTAAACCCCCCTTCAGCCCAATTGCCCCCTCGTACCCGCCCAATTCTAGCCCAAACCCGCCTATACCCGGTTTGGATTCCCCTTTCAGGCGAAACGACACCGTTTCGACCAGTGCCAATCTGAGCCGTTGATCCTCACTTGATCGAACGGCTCGGAACTAAAGTTGGGGGAGTATATATATGTCCGAATACGCACCCCCCCTCAGTTCATTGTCCCAACATCCCCAACTTCAGAACCCTGCCCCCAAACCCTAGTAGCCGCCACAGAATTCCCCACCGTCTGGTGGCGACGCCAGCGTCCAATCGCCACCAAATTAACACCATGAACTCCTTTCCACCTCCCCATCCCAAATCTCCAAACAGTTCCTCTCGAATCCCCTTCCATCACCTCAAATCTCAGATCTGAGGTTAGCACCGGAAACCCTAAAATTCCCAGATCCACCCAAAATCACACCACGCAACCCCTTATCTCCCTCCTGCCTCAAATACGTGTTTGTTTCATTTCAAAATGGTCCGTCAGTGGTAAAGCAGAAGGCCGAATAGTCAAGTTTCTCCTTGGGTTCCTTTCTAGCGTAGCAAGGTCAAGTGAACCTAATACCGTCATTAATCAATTGTCTTTTGTTAAGGACAACCGATTAATGACCGTCAAAGGTTCACTATCTCCTCCAAGGTTGTCCGCGTTTATGCAGTTCTTGCCAAAGCAGGTTTGGGATATATTCCCTTTGCATCGATTGGTTTCTGCTGATCTCTTCTATTTGTTTGCTTGGTTGTTTGTTTTACAGCTTTCCAGAAATTTTGTCTCTTGATTAATTGCATTATGTTCTGATTGCAAGTTTGTTAGTTAGCTTGTTTGTGTAGTTGTCGATGACAATCGGCTTCGTAAGGTTTGAGTTTAACTTGGTTTCAATTCACGAGATTTTCTTTTTCCGCTGGGTTTCGTTTCACATTTTGTGAATTAATTTTGGAACTGAGTCAAGTATAGTTCATCGTTCGCATTAATTCTTGTTTCAAGAACATTTTCTGAATTCATGTTTATGTGTGAAGGGTATTCAAGCTAGTTTCTCATAATTTCAATAGTTGTTTTGGATTTCAATTTGTTTGAAAGTGTCAGCCCATTTGTTTACTGTTATTGAGATTGTGAGCATTCAGAATTTAAGGGGGGTAAGTGAATAATGGGGAACTTTAGGGGGTAATTTTGGAGATTGTTTCAACCTAAGGAATCTTTAATAGCTGATGGGAAGCTTCCTAAATGGACAGCTGCCCAAAATGGTTAGGGAAAACAGGCTGTAAATTGAAAATATCTGAAAGAAATGGACAGCTGTCCAAAAATCAGTTTTGAAAGATGCCCTATGAGGGTATTTTGGAAAAATCTGACTGCCTTGCCTTAGAAGGCACACAACAGACCCTTAGCCTTTAAAAAAGAAGGCCTTCTTCTCATTAAAGACAGTTTTTTCACTTTAGAGAGACTGAAAAAGGCCGAAATATAGGAGAAATCAGAACAACTAAAAAAAAAAAAGAAACAAAAATCATTGTTCCATTGAAAGTTTTTTTTCCTGTAATTCTTGAGGCTCTCACTTCTGAAATAATCTCTGAACAATCGAGGGCTAGGATGGATTGAGACTTAGTAATTAAGGCTAGGTGTTGGGTATTTGTCTGTGTGAAAGTGTGCTTGACACTGCAATCTGGTCTGCTGAATTGCATTTTCTGGGATTTTGAGCTGTTTTGGTACACTATTCCACTGGATTTGAGGTCCACTTTGCTGTTTGTTACTACTGCTGGGTTTTCTGATTATCTCGTTGTTGCTTTCTTCACATTTTCAGGTATGTAAGGACATTTGAACCTTGAGTAAATCTAGAACAGAAGCCTATGAAATCAAGCTGAAATGGCTGTTTTGTTCTTTCAAGCAGAGGCTGTTGGTCTTCTTGTGATTTCTGCACATTTCTCTCGTTAATCATTATGAGTAGTTAGTCATATAGTTTGTTGTCTATTTCCTTTTCAGATTGGGATTTGCACGAATGTGTTATAAATAATGTTAGACTATTAGACTATTACAGTGCTGTAAGTCAGTGCTAAGCTCAGCCACGCTTATGTCTTGTTCATGAATGTCACTCATGTCATTGGAAAACTGTTAGAATGTGTAGAGTAGTTTGATCTTCCCTTTATCATGTTCACCTTTAATTGTTTAGCTGAAAGTCTGCCCTGTTTCGCACTGTGCAAGCAGTGCATCGATTCATTTTTCTGGGTGCAAATTCTGATTGTGGTTCTCATTGGTTTGATTTGCTGGTTAGTTTCATTGGATCTGATTTCTTGCGCTTGTTTAACCTTTCCAAAGTGTGAAAGTGTGGTTCAGTCCATGCTCTTCATGATATAGGTTTGGTTACTGAGTAGAATTTGCCCAGGACCTACCTGCATTTTCAGGGGCTATGCATTTGTATGTGTTCATTGTAAGGTTTGTTTTTAGAAGTTGTAGTTTTGTTGTCTTTGTCCGTTCTTATATCGAAATTTGTTTTATTCCGCTAAAGTTTGCTGGATTCGGATCGTAGCTTAACTTTTAGTCTTCATGATTCAATCGTTAGTTTTAATACATGCCCTGTGGTATGGTTCTTTGCGAGGGCGTTTCAAATTAATTATTAGAGAAATAACTTTGGGCTTTAAGCAATCAGGTTTTGGATAATGGTTTGTGCTGATTCTTGGGGATTATGTCTAGCTCGCCTGGATCTTCGAACTAGTCATGTGACCAAGTTTAAGGGAGTAATTTCAAGCAAAAGAATATGGGCCTAGCAAATGAGCTGCCAGGCCTTCTCCAGATTAATACTTCTGGGCTGCATATCCATGTGCCTTGAGTTAGCCCGTTTGCTTTTCACAGTGTAGCTAGCCCGTAACTCGTGGCCTTAGCAATCCTAACTCGATTTTAGGAATAATTGTTGAATATTAGTAGAGAAACCTTTAGGGCCGTTTAAAATACAATTGTGATTGTGTACACGTTCGCATGACACGATTACAATTCTAAAAACCAATTCTGAGTATGCGTTCGCGCAACTTCGAACAAACCTTTTTTAATAATAAAAATGTGTTTTCGTAGGTTGTTAATTAAATTAGCTCATATAGTCTGCGCCGTCTACCATTTAATCATACAAAATGACATTTGTTTATAGTTTGCTTTAGATATGCGCAACTTTGGCCAAATCTTTTTTTACATAATAATAAAGTGTTATTAATTGTGGACACGTTCGCGTGACATGATTTTTGACGCGCCAAAGGAAAAGAGTATATATACGCGTAACTCGATCCTTTAACTACGAATAATCAAATGATTTAAAAGCGGTTAATAGATAAATGCACATAGGTCCTAAAAATGGATATTTAAACAATTTAAGCCAAGTATAGATTATTATGCGACCGTGCTAGAACCACAAAACTCGGGAATGCCTAACACCTTCTCCCGGGTTAACAAAATTCCTTACCCAGATTTCTGTGTTCGCAGACCGTAAATAGAGTCAATTTCCTTGATTTGAGATTTGGAACCGGTGACTTGGGACACCCTAAATATCCCAAGTGGCGACTCTGAATATCAATAAATAGATCCCGTTTAGATTGTCCTTTAATTGGAAAAACTCCCTTATATTTATACCCTTTACGGGGTGTGGGTAAAAAAGGAGGTGTGACAGCTTTGGCGACTCTGCTGGGGATCGAACCCAGAATCTCTGGTTCAGGGTTCAAGAATTCGAGCTTGTTTCATGATTTTTACTTTGCTTTATTTATTGTTCATAATATTGTATTCTGTGAACCTTTATGCTAATTGCTATCTGTTTACCGCTTTGATATTGTTGGAATTGTATATAACTGTCTTCTTACGCCACCCATCTGAGTCTTCTGAAAATGGTGCATACGTTCGCGTAGCCCACTTTTTCTGTAGAAATTATACCAAATAGAATAAGGCTGGGAAAGCGACAAGGCCGGGTAGACTTCAGTGCTCCCGGTACGTTGCCCCCTCCTCGGCCTTAGTTGTCCGCTCGGGCACCCCAAGTCTAGACCAAAACCCCAGGATTTAAACCTAGAAAAACACAGCCCCATGCCGGATCCCTAGTAGGAACGTTTGTTTTCATCATGTGCATTTGACTTAGGGGACTCAACACAGGGGTTGGGTCCGTCTAGGACAGGTGTGCCCGAAATAACAGACCATCCTGATGCATCTTATGTGCTATGTGAACATTTATTTGTTTTGGCTTGTATGCTGACCGGCTAGGGAATAAAGCGAAAAACGGAAGAGAGGAAAACTAAGAGTGATATAGGGAAGGAAATAAGACCTGGTTCTAAAACATCCCGGTATTTGAAAAGCATCCTGAAACTCCGCCCAAAAATTTTTCAAAAAAAGGGGTTATTTTTAAAAGAGTCAAACACTGTGTTCTCTCAAATGTGTCAAAACTGACCGAACTACGAAGGTCTGATTCTCACCGGATGTGGGATACGTAGGCAACCTACATAAGGTTCAGCCTTATTTTTTTTGAAAATAAGAGAAAAAGAAAAATAAGAAAAAAAGAGAGTCGGTGGTCGAATGAATGCAATCTTGATTTCGGTCAAAATAAGCCAATCCAGCCTCGACTATGTCTTAAACCGTTCTTGCCAAGGTAGCCTCAGATTATTTTTCAGTTGTCGAAAGGCTATTTTTCGTAAAAGAATGGACAAGTTTGTGAGGGGTCATAAAATAATTCCCCCGGCCTCAAAATTCGCGTGAAATTGGGAAGGGGCCGCATTTGCGAAAACAGCTATTTGGCCAAAGCGGGCATACAGGGGAAGAGATTATGGTTCTTTTCTTTTTTTATTTGTTCTTTTCATTTTCTTCTTCGAAAAACTGTTTACAAAAGGGTCAACTCAAGTCAAACCCTAACCTTAATCCTCCACAGGAACAATGAGTACCATCCAAGAACCGCCAGAAGTGGTCAGGGAACAGGCTCGGCTACACTTGCGTATGTGGTGGAATGATCTAGGCGAAGATGGTCAGAAATGGGTGAAAAAGCACTTGGGTGCTCTTATAGACATCTTTGAAATCAAACCACGGGAAGATTTGGTCAAAGCTTTGGTAACGTTTTGGGATCCTGTCCACAATGTCTTTCGTTTCTCAGATTTTGAGATCACCCCTACTTTGGAGGAAATAGACTAGTACATTGAATTCGGGCGGGACTTGAGGAAGCAACAACTCATATTTCCAAGGGCTCCATCGGTGCACATATTCTTTGACCTCTTGAATATTAGTAAACAGACAAATAAGGAACGGGTGAGCAACGAGTGTTGTGCTTTCCATTTCTTATACTTCAGGTCCGGGCATTCCTCTGGTTTTGAAACGCATGAAATGGGCCTGAGCAATAAACAAAACAAGGGCCTTTGGCAAATTCATCGTCGGTTCGCATTTATTGTGGCATTCTTGGGGATCATGGTTTTTCCAAATGAGAAAGGAACGGTGGACATTCGTATGGCTAGAATTGCGCAAATCCTCACTACCAAGGAAGATCATACACTTGCCTCGTTGGTGTTAGAAGATATCTATCGCGCATTGACTGTATTCAAAACAGGGGCTCAGTTTTTTGAGGGTTGCAGTATCATTCTGCAAATGTGGTTGATCGAGCACCTTCACCATCATCCCAGATTCATGAGTTATGGTTCGAGCCCAAACAACTTCATCATTAGTTACGAGGAGAGGATAAAAGATTATAACACACCAGAAGGATTTGAAGCATGGGTTTCTCATTTGAAATCTCTCGACGCAGGTCAGGTTGAGTGGACTATAGGATGGCCCCCCAGGACAGAAGCCATCTATATGACTGCTACCAAAGGATACCTGAGGATAATGGGCGTAAGGAGTATTCAGCCATATGCACCGCAGAGGGTCTTGAGGCAATTGGGGAGGTATCAGATTGTGCCTGAAGATGAAGATCTAAGCATCCAGGTCATAGAGTTGCATCCGGAAGCCGCATTGCCTGAGGCTGTAGTTCAGCAGGATTGGAATAGCTGCCGGTATCTCAAAAACGGCACCCAGGTACCTGACGTCGCCAAGGGGGAAGTAGATCCAAATTATGCTGCTTGGTTTGAGGAAATGTCTTATGTAAACAACGAGCCAAAGCCCGAGAGGCCCGCCAAAAGGCCTCATGTTCAAGCCTTTGAGGATAAAATTCAAGAGAGGTTAGCTTGGGGGGAGAAGGAGAAGGAATATAAATCCATCATCCACTGTCTGCGAGAATAATTAAGAAATGTCACCTTCAACAATGATTTGTAGGCACAAGAGGCCGAAGGTGAAAGGAGAAGATTGGTGCGAGAAAACGAGGCCCTCAGAGCTCAAGTTCGACAGTTGAAAATTGAAGCCGAGAACCCAGGCCAAAGCAGGAAAGATGAGAGGCTCATTTACAACCTTACTCAAAAGGTACGTGACCACGAAGATGACCTGCAGAAACTTAAGTCTTAACTAGCAAAAGCACGGGCAAGGTTGGCCAAAAGCGCCGAGGGGCGTGCAGCTTTCATTCAACAGATGAAAGAAAGATATGAAAGAGGGGTCACAGGTTGGGAAAAGGCAGTCGGCAACCTCGAGGGGGAAATGGCTAAACAAGCCAAAAATTTTAAGGCTGAAAGAGAACAAAGAACATTGTTATGCCTTAATGGCACGACTAGAAAGGGACTTGCAACAACTCCAAGAGCAGAACCAGGTAGCCAAACGAACTTTGGAAGCCAGAACCGAACAAATTGGGCGTTTGTCACAAGAGAAGGGCGTCATAAGAGAGCGAGTCAAAAGGGTTGCCAACTATATCGCAATGAAGTGCAGTATCTGTGAGGATATGACGAGATCCATGTTCTTCGCCACTGTGATGATTTTTGTTCGCCGGGTAATGGAAGATCTCTGCCACCTTCAGGAGGATTTAGCAAGTCGGCCCACAGCAAGGCCGAATGCTGCCCCACGGGTCCGAGGGATAGTTGAGGCATTGATGTATTCATGATTTCTTGAGTCTGTGTTTTCTTTCCGTTAAAGTCTTCCAGTTGTTTTGGAGTTTGTATTTATGTTATTAGAGCATGCAGGTTGTTTGTTTTTGAGTCTGTATCTCGAATGTATTAGTTTCTTTCGAGTTTGTTAGTTTCAGTCTTTGTAATAGCGTTTTTATATGAAAATTGAAAATCCTAAATGTTTTTACTTTATTTTACACTTATCCACCAGAACTATGCTCGGTCTGATTCATGCGGGGTCATGATATGTAGGCAATCTCCATAGGATTCGACCATAACCAAAAGAAAGAAAAAAGGGGGAAAGAAATAAGAGGAAAAACAAGAGAGTAAAGAAAAGGAAAGAGCGGAAAAACAAGAAAGAAAAGGAGAAAATAAGAGAGAGTAAAAACAAAGAGAGAACAGAGGCCAGAATGAAAGGAAAGGAAAGAAAAGAAACGGGGATGTTTGCAATTAAAAGAAAGAAAAGGCCGGGATGACGCATGCAACCGATCAAATATAATAGAGACGGTTAACTGTCTAGGTGCATTCATGCCCAATGTGCGGTTGCCAATCTGTTAAAGCCTAATCGCTAACAAGGTTGTTTGTTTGATGTTTTCAGTTCAGGCAGGTGGTTAGTTGAATGGCATTCTGCCAACTCACTCCTACAACACCCGATCGAAAGACAGGCTGAATATGGTCGACCAGGAACCGGAAACAAGTATTATCAACCCATCAAAATAGGTGGAAGAAATGGACGTTAATGCAATAAGGGAGGAAATGTATAAGCTGAAATAGCAGATGGCTGAAATGTACCAAGCTTGGGCGAAGGGGCATCCACCACCGGTTTATCCCGCCAATCCAGCTTATATCCCACCATCAGCCCAACCTCAGGAACCTCCCACTATGAACTCATCTCCAGCCTTTCCTATCTACCAACAATGCCAAGGCACCACTTCCCATACCTCTCAAGCTCCACCACCCAAACAAGTCCCGTACCCTCCCTCGCCAATTACACTTATTTTTGTGGCACCCCCACTTGCTACATTACATAGATCTTCCAATGAATCCTTATTTCAACTCACGACAACCAGTACTATCCCTCAGAACCCACCTTCAAAGTTCCAGAACCATATCCTTATACTCCTCATCTTGATATCCCGGCAGAGACCGAGAAACCGCCCAGGAATCCTGAGCATGAAGAGATAATCAGAAAAGGTCAAACGCTTAGAGCAATCATTCCGAGATATGAGGGGACTGTGAGGCCATGTAAGTGTGGCCTATAAGGATTTATGTTTGTTCCCAGATGTTCAGTTGCCAGCGGGGTTCAAAATGCCCAAGTTTGATCTGTACGATGGGCATGGCGACCCAGTAGCACACTTAAGAGGGTTCTGTAGCAAGATGAGAGGAGCAGGTGGAAGAGATGAATTGTTGATGGCATATTTTAGCCAAAGTTTGAGTGGGTCAGCGCTAGAATGGTACACCAGGCAAGATCATAGCAGATGGTACACATGAGACGGTTTGGCCCAAGCCTTCGCCTGTCATTTTCAGTACAATCTCGAAATCATCCCAGATCGTCTATCATTGACAAAGATTGAGAAGAAGCCCGGTGAGAGTTTTCGAGAATATGGGTTGCGTTGGAGAGAGCAAGCAACGAGGGTTGACCCTCCGATGAAAGAAAGCGAGATGGTTGATTATTTCTTGCAGGCTTTGGAGCCCACTTATTTTGGTCATTTGGTGTCAGCAGTGGGCAAGTCCTTTAATGAAGTTGTGAAAATGGGAGGCATGGTTGAGTAGGGACTCAAGTCCAATAAGATCATGAGTTACTCAGCAATCAAAGCAACCACCTAGGCCATTCAAAACGGTACTGGGGGTGTACTCGGAAAGAAGACGAAAGAGGATGTTGCAATGATCGAGTCGGCAGCTTGGGGTGGAGCCAGGAACCTTCCACCATTCTATAACCAGCCTCGACCCTATCCCCAAACATACCCCCACACTCCATATAGCCCACCACAATATTACTACCCACCGCCAGATCCCCATTTTTCTGTCTATCACGCACAAACCTATATCCAACCTCCCGCTCACGCACAATGGCATGCGCCAGCTCCACAGAGTCCCTACCAAACTCCACAAAATACCCATCCACCCCCAAAAGCCTACAAAACCCCCCTGGAACAGGTTTTCGACCCAATCAAGCCTTTAAGAATGAAAGAGTGCAGAAGCAGAAGATTTTCACTCCTTTGGGAGAATCATATACCAGCCTATTCCACAGATTGAGACAGTTGGGCATGTTGAATCTGATCGAGGCTAAAATGCCGAATCCCCTTCCCAGAAATCTTGATCGCTCGGTAAATTGTAAGTATTGTTCAGGGGCCCTGGGCCATGACACAGAGAAATGCTGGAAACTAAAAACAGTCGTACAAGAGCTCATTGATACTCATCAGATCGAGGTTCAAGCCCCAGAAATACCAAACATCAACCAGAATCCGCTACCAGCTCACCATGAAACCCATATGATTGAGTTGATACACAAGGTAGGGGAGGCTAAGAAACCCTCGCAGACGGTAATGACGATCCTCTCCAGTGAAACCAATTCAAAGGAAAGGGTAACCAGTGGGAAATCAGTGGTCCAGCGGAAAGAGGTAGACAACAAGCCAGCTGTGGTAGCCGAGAAATGGTCGTCAAGTGCTGTTGCAGTGAAACCAGAGAAAGCTAAAGTGGTGGTACCAGGGGTTACAAGTAAACCTGTTGTGGTCGTGAAGGGTGCTCACACTGAGCCTGTTATTTTGAAATCAGTAACTCAGCTTCCAATGATCAGCAGCAAGGCGATCCTGTGGAATTATGAACGAATGACAGTAACTTACCAGGGGAAAGAGGTTAGAGAAGAAGTGTGTGAGACCCATGGTTTGACTCGATCGGGGAGATGCTTTGCCCCCGAAGAGTTGAGAAAAGCTAAAACTTCCAAAGACAATCCAGTGTCGGTAAAGAAAGCTGTGTCCGAGGAAGAAGCAGAGGAATTTTTGAAAAAGATGAAAGTACAGGACTATTCCATTATCAAGCAGTTGAGGAAAACATCGGCTCAGATCTCGCTCTTGTCATTACTGATCCATTCCGACGAGCACCGTCGAGCTTTGATGAAGATCTTGAATGAAGCCCACGTTCCTGACAAAATCTTAGTAAACTACTTGGGAAAGATAGATAACAAGATATTTGAGGTAAACCGAGTCACCTTTTCTGATGATGAGTTACCCATGGAGGGTACCGAGCACAATAGAGCCCTCTATCTGTCGGTGAAATGTGAAGATTTCATGGTTACTCGGGTGCTGGTTGACAACGGGTCTAGCGCGAACATCTGTCCTCTCGCCACATTGAACAAGCTACAAGTAGAGGATGAAAGAATTCATAAGAACATTATTTGCGTTCGGGGATTCGACGGTGGAGGGAAGGATTCAGTCGGGGACATAGTGCTTGAGCTCACAATAGGGCCAGTTGAATTTACTATGGAATTCCAGGTGCTCGATGTGGCTGTTTCGTACAATCTGTTGTTGGGACGACCCTGTATCCATGCTTCCAAAGCTGTCCCGTCTACTCTGCATCAAATGGTTAAGTTTGAATGGGATCGACAGGAAATTATTGTACATGGCGAAGACAATTTGTGTGTGCCTAATGGTGCCATTGTGTCGTTCATAGAGGTTGACGATGGCAAGGGACCATGGGTTTATTAGGTTTCCGACACAGTATCGGTAGAGAAAATTCCGGAAGGCAAGTGCGTGCCAACTCCAAAGATGGTTGCGGCATCAGTCATGGTAGCTGTCGAAATGTTGAAAAACGGTTTCGTACCGGGCAAGGGTTTGGGTACATCTTTGCAAGGTATTGTGCAGCCATTCTCCCTTCCAAGGAATCTAGATACTTTTGGTCTGGAGTTCAGCCCTACCACCGCAGACGTGAGAAGAGTTAGGAAAATGAAAAAGAAAGCATGGGCATTGCCAAAACCAGTCCCGCGTCTGCCCAGGTCATTCGTCAGGCCGGATAGCAGAAAGCAACTGTTGTCAAAGGTCCCTGGACCACTGATTGGAGCCGATGAAGACTTGGAGAAAGGGTTCGAAAGGTTATTCGCTGAGGTTAATATGGTTCAGGCGGGGGAAAGGTCCAGCAAGGCAGATGTGCAATTTATGGGACCACGTGCAAAAGTCAACAACTGGGAAGCTACTCCTCTTCCTATCCGGAGGGAGTCTTGGTAGTGGGTTTTGATTTTCTTTTAGTTGTCTGGATTATTCCAGGGACTATAATTCAGATGTTGTGTTTCGTCTAGTTGGATGTGTTAAAACCCTGTTATCTTTATATTCAATGAAATGCAATTGTTCCTTTTCCTTCATTTCTTCTAATTTTATTTTTGTTTTCTTCTTTTGTACAGTTCTTTTTATGCTAATACCAATTACATGTCATGGATGAGGAATCTTCGGCCCAGTTTTAAAAGCCAATCTAACTCTGAAGTAATAATACAAGAAATTGAGTGTGATGACGAGTTGAAATTTGATAATGATGAGGCCTATGAAGAAATTAGTAAGGAACTAAGTCATTTTGAGGAAAAGCCCAAACCTAATTTGAACGATACAGAAACAGTTAATCTAGGGGACCAAGAAGATGTCTGTAAAACTAAAATAAGTGTCCATCTGGAACCTCAACTCAGGTAGGAGATAATCAAAGCACTGTTCGAATACAAAGACGTTTTTGCATGGTCCTATGACGACATGCCAGATCTAAGCACTGATTTGGTGGTTCACAAGTTGCCCACTGACCCGGCATTCCCTCCTGTCAAACAGAAGCTGAGAAAGTTCAAAACGGATATGAGTGTAAAGATCAAAGAAGAGGTCGCCAAGCAGATCGATGCGAAATTTATTCGGGTCACGCGGTATCCTACCTGGTTAGCCAATGTTGTGCCTGTGCCAAGAAGGATGGCAAGACCAGGGTGTGCGTTGATTATCGGGATCTCAAAAAAGCAAGTCCGAAGGATAATTTTCCCATGCCAAACATCCATATATTGATTGACAATTGTGCCAAACATGAGATTGGTTCTTTTGTGGATTGTTACGCGGGTTATCATCAGATATTAATGGACGAGGAAGATGCTGAAAAGACGGCATCATCACGCCGTGTGGAACGTACTGTTATCGGGTCATGCCATTCAGTTTGAAAAATGTTGGGGCAACCTACATGAGGGCAATGACAACAATATTCCATGATATGATACACCAGGAAATTGAGATGTGTGTGGATGATGTGATCGTGAAGTCTACGAAGCAGTCTGACCATGTCAGGGATCTGAAGAAGTTCTTCCGAAAGCTTCGCAGGTACAATCTCAAGCTTAATCCTGCAAAGTGTGCTTTTGGGGTGCCGTCTGGAAAGTTGCTGGGGTTCGTAGTTAGCCACCGGGGTATTGAATTGGACCCATCAAAAGTTAAGGCCATCCAGGAATTACCACCTCCGAGGAACAAGACCGATGTGATGAGTTTATTGGGGAGATTGAATTATATCAGCAGGTTCATCGCTCGGCTCACGACAACTTGTGAGCCCATATTCAAGCTATTAAAAAAAGACGTTGCGGTCAGGTGGACAGATAAATGTTAGGAGGCGTTTGATAGGATAACGAGGTATTTGTCAAATCCACCCGTGTTGGTCCTGCCAGAACCAGGGCGACCTTTGATTCTATATTTGACGGTATTGGACAATTCATTCGGCTGTGTACTGGATCAACATGATATCACTGGCAGGAAGGAGCAGGCCATATATTATCTCAGCAAGAAATTCACACCGTACAAGGTTAAGTACACCCAGCTTGAGAGGACATGTTGCGCCCTAACTTGGGTGGCGCAGAAGTTGAAACATTATTTGTCATCTTATACTACTTACCTCATCTCTCGCTTGGATCCATTGAAGTATATCTTTCAGAAGCCTATGCCCACAGAGAGGCTTGCAAAGTGGCAGATCCTGCTCACAGAGTTTGACATTGTCTACGTGACCCGAACTGCAATGAAAGCGCAGGCCTTGGTGGACCATTTGGTCGAGAACCCGGTTGATGAAGATTATGAACCTTTGAAAACTTATTTCCCTGATGAAGAGGTGATGCACATTGATGAGTTAGAACAAGGTGAGAAGCCTGGATGGAAGCTTTTCTTTGATGGAGCCGCAAATATGAAAGGCGTGGGGATAGAAGCAGTACTTATTTCTGAAACAGGGCAGCACTACCCTGTTACAGCTCAGCTTCGTTTTTACTGTACCAACAACATGGCTGAGTACGAGGCATGTATTCTGGATTTGAGGTTAGATGTGGATATGGGTGTCCAGGAAGTCTTGGTCTTGGGTGACTCGGACCTCCTGGTGCACCAGATTCAGGGAGAATGGGAAACACGGGATTTGAAACTCATGCCGTACAGACAATGTTTGCATGATCCTTGCCAGCAGTTCCAGTCGATAGAATTCAGGCATATCCTGAGGATCCATAATGAAGTCACCGATGCTTTGGCCACTCTGGCGTCAATGTTACATCATCCAGATAAGGCTTATATGGACCCTTTGCAGATTCAGGTCTGTGATCAACATGCTTACTGTAATATGGTAGAAGAAGAACTTGATGGGGATCCATGGTTCTATGATATCAAAGAATACCTACGGATGGGGGTATATCTGGTACATGCCATAGGTGATCAGAAAAGAACAATTCGACGATTGGCAAGCGGATTTTTCTTCAGCGGAGGGGTGTTATACAAAAGAACTCCAGACATTGGATTGTTAGGATGTATAGATGCAAGACAGGCCATAGTAGTCATGACTGAGGTACACTCCGGAGTTTGTGGACCGCATATGAGTGGGTACATTCTGGCAAAGAAGATTCTCCGAGCAGGATATTACTGGCTCACTATGGAGCGAGATTGCATTAGTTTTGTGCGCAAGTGCCATCGATGCTAGGTGCACGTAGATTTGATTCATTCCCCACCATCTGAATTGCATACAATGTTGGCACTATGGCCCTTTGTTGCCTGGGGCATGAATGTCATTGGACCAATCGAGCTAGCAGCATCAAACGGACACAGGTTTATTCTGGTAGCCATTGATTATTTCACCAAGTGGGTCGAAGAGAAGACTTTCAAATCTGTGACCAAGAAAGCAGTGGTCGATTTTGTGCCTTCAGATATCATCTGTCGGTTTGGGATTCCGAAGGTAATCATCACGGATAATGGTGCCAATCTCAATAGTGATCTGATGACAGAGACATGTCAGCAGTTTAAGATTATACATCGCAATTCCACCCCATATCGCCCTAAGGCGAATGGAGCAGTCGAGGCAGCCAACAAGAATATAAAGAAGATACTTCGAAAAATGGTGGAAGGTTCTAGGCAGTGGCATGAAAAGATGCCATTTGCATTGTTGGGTTATCGCACTACTGTTCGTATTTCAGTAGGGGCTACTCCTTATTTGTTGGTATATGGCACGGAGGCAATAATACCCGCAGAAATTGAAATCCCATCCCTTCGAATTGTTGCTGAGGCAGAGATTGATGATGTTGAATGGGTCAAAACCCGCTTGGAGCAGTTAAGTCTGATTGATAAAAAGAGATTAGCAGCAGTATGCCATGGCCAATTGTACCAACAGAGAATGGCAAGAGCATATAACAAGAAGGTACGTCCACGGAAGTTCGAAGTAGGTCAACTAGTGTTGCGATGTATCTTGCCTCATCAAGATGAAGCAAAAGGAAAGTTCGCCCCGAACTGGCAGGGGCCATTTGTTGTAACTAGAGTGTTGTCCAATGACGCGTTATATTTGACAGATGTAGAAGGGAAATGTGTAGAAATGGCTATCAATTCCGATGCAGTCAAGAGATACTATGTATGATTTCTTTCTTTGATTGTACTTGTTTGTATTTGGCATATTTTGAAGATTGAAATGACGAAGGCGTTTTGTTCTGCTATCTAAACACTTTATCCCTTGTCACCCTTTTTGAGCCTTATTTATTTTCTTTCATACCCCTCTTTCGGAATCAGTAGCAAATATCAGAAACATAAGCATGAAAGATAAGAAAAGGAAGAAAGAAAAAGAAAAAGAGAAGAAAAGAGAAAAGAAGAAGAAAAACAATAAAAGGGAAAAGAGAAAAGGAAAAAGAAAAAAAGGAAAAGAGAGAAAAGAAGAATAACAGAAGAAAGAAAGAAAAGAAAGAGAGAAAAGAAAAATCGCGACAACAAAGTAGTTTCTATGACATGAACTACGTTCGACCTGATTCCTTTTAAGGATACATAGGCAGCCTCACGGTTCGGTCCCATCAAAATAAAAATCCAAAAGTCCCCAAACAGGAAACTGAGGCAGAAGTTGTGGTTGTTGTCAGAAATCCGATTCTGAAAGTTGTAATCTTGAACCCATTTGAATTGTTTCGAGCCTTTGATATCCTTTCTTCTTAACCCTGTCCAAAAGCCTACATTATGGTCCAAAGAAAGACCTTCTGATCAGTCTTTGAGAAACGCCAGGTCAAGCAGGCAAAGGTAATTCATGTCAGGGGCAACACTCTGGTTCAAGCAGAAAAATAAAAATGAGAGAGTCTTATTGGTGAAAACCTTCACAGGCACCATAAGGCGACGAGAGTTGAGAGAAATAAAAGGAGAGAGTCTTATTGGTGAAAATCTTCATAGGCACCGTAAGGTGACGAGAGTTGAGAGAAATTAAAACGAGAGAGTCTTATTGGTGAAAACCCTTACGGGCACCTTGAGGCGGCAGTAAGTTGAAAAGTCAACAAGTGAGAAAGGTCTGTTGGTGGGAAAACTGTTTCATGGCACTGCAGGACGAACAAGGCCGGGGTTTGGGTAAAGTAGTCAGGTCATGGGAATTGTGGGGCAACAAATTACGAAAACTGAAAGTTAATTGGTTGGACAGATTGGGCCGATTAATCCAAAATTCATGTCATGATCATCGGTACCAGCTGTCTCACTCAGATAAGTTTCTTTTTCTTTTTCTCTTTGTAGCAGTCATCTGGTTTTGGATTCTTCCTATCCTTAACCCACAAAGTCATTGCATTTCATTTTCTTTTGGGTTTATTTGGCTAAGGTGTTTCAATGTCAGTCTTATTCAAAACAAGTGAAAAAGAATTTCAAAGCTCACTACCTACTTCCAAATTGCAAAGCACGGAATGGGCAAAACATACTAAGAATAATACGACGAAAGAGGGGAATACAAGGAATCACCGGAAGCTCCATCTGTGGAATGGTTTGGTAATGTCATGGGAGACACAAAAGTTTAGATAAAAGGGTCAGAGGTAAGACAACAGCGGGGGTATAGAACACTTGGCTCGTCAAAGTCACGGGGTTTGAAAGTCAGTCACGAAGTCAAAGCGGTTCAGGGCCAGTTCGGAGAAGCCAGTCATAACAAAACAATGCAGCGGAAAGATCTTCAACAAGAATGCCATCAACTAACCACTATTTTAAACTGACAAAATTTTCTTTGATTGAAACAGGGGCAGGAAATTTTGGTTGTTTCGGAGAAACTCTTTGTGGAGAAAGGCAGTCACCAAATAGGTTTGTTTTGATTTTCAGGACCCTCCTGGAAAATGAGACTTAGTTTAAAGTTCAGAAATAGCATAATTTAGCATAAATGCATCCCAAAGGAATATAAGTTGACTTAGAAGTGTGCATGTTCGAGATAGGATTCAATTAGGAGTTTTCAGTACCATCCTGAATAATGGGACTTAGCTTTAAGATTTCGATTAGATAACAACATTTAGCGTAAGTTCTGCTATAGGGTAGTATAGTTCAACTATAAAAGTTGTCACTCTTAAGATAAAATTTGACTTTTGATTTTCAGGACCCTCCTGGATAATGGGTAGTAGCTTAAGACCTTCTTAGATAACAAGACGTAGCGGAAGTCATGCCTTTAAAAGATATAGCTTAGATTTAAAATTATCGTTTAGTTAAGAGTTGTCAAGACCCCCCTAGATAATGGGACCTTGCTTTCAATTCTTAGTAATACTTGGTAATATGATTTAGCTTTACAATCACATCTGTCCCCAGCCACCAAACTGGGGCAAAATTTTTTCTTTATTTTTGTCAAGTTGAAGTCAGGAGCCCGCCTGGAGAACAAGGGAATACATTTCAAGTTGAAGTCAGGAGCCCGCCTGGAGAGCAGAGAATACTTTCAAGTGTAGCAGTCAGGAGCCCGCCTGGAGAACAAGGGAGTACAATTTAAGTTTAGCTTTCAAATTCTTTGTTTTGTTTATTTTGAAGTCAAGAGCCCGCCTGGAGAACAAGGGAATACATTTCAAGTTGAAGTTAGGAGCCCGCCTGGAGAGCAAGGAATACTTTCAAGCACAGCAGTCGGGAGCCCGCCTGGAGAACAAGGGAGTACAATTTAAGTTTTAGCTTTCAAATTCTTTGTTTTATTTATTTTGAAGTCAGGAGTCCGCCTGAAGAGCAGGGAATACATTTCAAGTTGGAGTTAGGAGCCCGCCTGAAGAGCAGAGAATATATTTCAAGTTGGAGTCAGGAGCCCGCCTGGAAAAAAGGGAATACTTTCAAGTCAGCAGTCAGGAGCCCTCCTGGAGAGCAGGGAATACATATCAAGTTCAGTAGTCAGGCACCCCCCTAAAGAAGGGAAAAACATCTCAGTTTACAATTCAAGATGGCAACAAACGGATGTCTCCGAAAGAATAGAGAACAACAAGGCAACAAGAAGCACAAAATCGAGTTTGAAGATATAGATAGGACTTTTGTAATCCATAGATCATAGTCTAGTATAGATTTTCGTTTTATTTTGACATGGAGTAATAAGGAGGTTCAGTAAGCAGTAGCAATAGCAGCAACAACAGTGAAATCACAGCTTCATGGTAGTCCCAGCTACCAAAACTTCCCGAACTATACTGACATGATTCCTTTTTATCCAAGGATATGTAGGCAACCTCAGAGGCAGGGTGCGGTCAAATCTTTCAAAAATGCTTCCCACGGATTATTCAAACGGGCAAAAATCGCTCGTATCCACTCACTTTATCTTTGCACGAAAACTCTTCGTGTTTTCAAACAAAGAGGGGCAGCTATGAGCACGTGATTTTTGACCTACATGAAATACTCCCATAAATTCAAAACAAAGTAATCTCGTTTCATTATTTGCAATTTTGTGGATTTTGTGGCATTTGCTGTTAATTATTTGCATTTTTTGTCTGTGCATTTTGTTTGTTAATTAATGAAAAATACAAAATATGCTGCATTTGCATTTAGGATTTAATTTTTGCATGTTTGAAATAATTAGTAATTTAGTGTTTATAAAATTGAAAAATCACAAAAAATAGTTCATTTTTGCATTTTAATTTTAATTTCTCGAATTTTGTTAGCTTTCTTTAAGTTGGTATTTAATTAGTATGATAATTATTTTTAGAGGTTAATTAGTTTAATTTGATAGGATAATATTAGTTTTAATAATTAATTTAGGATTTATTTCTAATTTTGGAAAGAAAAGAAATTTGGAAATTGAAAAAAAGAAGAAAAGATTCAAAAAATAAAGGGAAATTCGATTTGGGCCATTTATGTAAACCCCCCTTCAGCCCAATTGCCCCCTCGTACCCGCCTAATTCTGGCCCAAACCCGCCTATACCCGGTCTGGATTCCCCTTTCAGGCAAAACGACACCGTTTCGACCAGTGCCAATCTGAGCCGTTGATCCTCACTTGATCGAACGTCTCAGAACTAAAGCTGGGGGAGTATATATATGTCCGAATACGCACCCCCCTCAGTTCATCATCCCAACATCCCCAACTTCAGAACCCTGCCCCCAAACCCTAGTAGCCGCCCCAGAATTCCCCACCGTCTGGTGGCGGCGCCGGCGTCCAATCGCCACCAAATTAACACCATGAAATCCTTTCCACCTCCCCATCCCAAATCTCCAAACAGTTCCTCTCGAATCCCCTTCCATCGCCTCGAATCTCAGATCTAATGTTAGCACCAGAAACCCTAAAATTCCCAAATCCACCCAAAATCACACCATGCAACCCCTCATCTCCCTCCTGCCTCAAATACGTGTTTGTTTCGTTTCAAAATGGTCCGTCAGTGGTAAAGCAGAAGGCCAGATAGCCAAGTTTCTCCTTGGGTTCCTTTCTGGCGTAGCAAGTCAAGTGAACCTAATACCATCATTAATCGATTGTCTTTTGTTAAGGACAACCGATTAATGACCGTCAAAGGTTCACTGTCTCCTCCAAGGTTGTCCGAGTTCATGCAGTTCTTGCCGAAACAGGTTTGGGATAATTTCCCTTTGCATCGATTGGTTTCTGCTGATCTCTTCTGTTTGTTTGCTTGGTTGTTTGTTTTACAGCTTTCCAGAAATTTCGTCTCTTGATTAATTGCATTATGTTCTGATTGCAAGTTTGTTAGTTAGCTTGTTTGCGTAGTTGTCGATGAAAATTGGCTTCGTAAGGTTTGAGTTTAATTTGGTTTTAATTCACGAGATTTTCTTTTTCTGCTGGGTTTCATTTCACATTTTGTGAATTAATTTTGGAACTGAGTCAAGTATAGTTCATCGTTCACATTAATTCTTGTTTCAAGAACATTTTCTGAATTCATGTTTATGTGTGAAGGGTATTCAAGTTAGTTTCTCATAATTTCAATAGTTGTTTTGGATTTCAATTTGTTTGAAAGTGTCAGCCTGTTTGTTTATTGTTATTGAGATTGTGAGCATTCAGAATTTAAGGGGGTAAGTGAATAATGGGGAACTTTAGGGGGTAATTTTGGAGATTGTTTCAACCTAAGGAATCTTTAATAATTGATGGTAAGCTTCCTAAATGGACAGCTGCCCAAAATGGTTAGGGAAAATATGCTGTAAATTGAAAATATCTGAAGGAAATGGACAGTTATCCAAAAATCAGTTTTGAAAGATGCTCTATTAGGGTATTTTGGAAAAATCTGACTGCCTTGCCTTGGAAGGCACTCAGCAGACCCTCAGCCTTTAAAAAAGAAGGCCTTCTTCTCATTAAAGACAGTTTTTTTCACCTTAGAGAGACTGAAAAAGGCCGAAATACAGGAGAAATCAAAACAACTAAAAAAAAAGAAACAAAAATCACTATTCCATTGAAAGTTTTTTCCCCTGTAATTCTTGAGGCTCTCATTTCTGAAATGATCTCTGTACAATCGAGGGCTAGGATGGCTTGAGACTTAGTCATTAAGGCTAGGTGTTGGGTGTTTGCCTGTGTGAAAGTGTGTTTGACACTGCAATCTGGTCTGTTGAATTGCATTTTCTGGGATTTTGAGTTGTTTTGGTACACTGTTCCACTGGATTTGAGGTCCACTTTGCTGTTTGTTACTGCTGTTGGGTTTTCTGATTATCTCGATGTTGCTTTCTTCACATTTTCAGGTATGTAAGGACATTTGAACCTTGAGTAAATCTAGACCAGAAGCCTATGAAATCAAGCTGAAATGACTGTTTTGTTCTTTCAAGCAGAGGCTGTTGGTCTTCTTGTGATTTCTGCACATTTCTCTCGTTAATCATTATGAGTAGTTAGTCATATAGTTTGTAGTCTTTTTCCTTTTTAGACTTGGGATTTGCACGAATGTGTTATAAATAATGTTAAACTATTGGACTATTACAGTGCTTTAAGTCAGTGCTCAGCTCAGCCACACTTATGCCTTGTTCATGAATGTCACTCATGTCTTTGGAAACTGTTAGAATGTGTAGAGTAGTTTGATCTTCCCTTTATCATGTTCACCTTTAATTTTTTAGCTGAAAATCTGCCCTGTTTCGCACTGTGCAAGCAGTGCATCGATTCATCTTTCTGGGTGCAAATTCTGATTGTGGCTCTCATTGGTTTGATTTGCTGGTTAGTTTCATTGGATCTGATTTCTTGCGCTTGTTTAACCTTTCCAAAGTGTGAAAGTGTGGTTAAGTCTATGCTCCTCATGATATAGGTTTGGTTACTGAGTAGAATTTGCCCAGGACCTACCTGCATTTCCAGGGGCTATGCATTTGTTTTAATGTGTTCATTGTAAGGTTTGTTTTTCAGAAGCTGTAGTTTTGTTGTCTTTGTCCGTTCTTATATCGAAATTTGTTTTATCCCGCTAAAGTTTGCTGGATTCGGATCGTAGCTTAACTTTTAGTCTTCATGATTCAATCGTTAGTTTTAATACATGCCCTGTGGTATGGTTCTTTGCGAGGGCGTTTCAAATGAATTATTAGAGAAATAACTTTGGGCTTTAAGCAATCAGGTTTTGGACAATGGTTTGTGCTGATTCTTGGGGATTATTTCCAGCTCGCCTGGATCTTCGAACTGGTCATGTGACCAAGTTTAAGGGAGTAATTTCAAGCAAAAGAATATGGGCCTAGCAAATGAGCTGCCAGGCCGTTCTCCACATTAATACTTCTGGGCTGCATATCCATGTGCCTTGAGTTAGCTCGTTTGCTTTTCACAGTGTAGCTAGCCCGTAACTCGTGGCCTTAGCAATCCTAACTCGATTTTAGGAATAATTGTTGAATATTCGTAGAGAAACCTTTAGGGTCGTTTAAAATACAATTGTGATTGTGTACACGTTCGCGCGACACGATTACAATTCTAAAAACCAATTCTGAGTATGCGTTCGTGCAACTTCGAACAAATCTTTTTTAATAATAAAAATGTGTTTTCGTAGGTTGTTAATTAAATTAGCTCATATAGTCTGCGCCGTCTACCATTTAATCATACAAAATGACAAGTGTTTATAGTTTGCTTTAGATACGCGCAACTTTGGCCAAATCTTTTTATACATAATAATAAAGTGTTATTAATTGTAGACACGTTCGCGTGACATGATTTTTGACGCGCCAAAGGAAAAGAGTATACGTACGCGTAACTCGATCCTTTAACTACGAATAATCAAGTAATTTAAAAGCGGTTAATAGATAAATGCACATAGGTTCTAAAAATGAATATTTAAATAATTTAAGCCAAGTATAGATTGCTAAGCGACCGTGCTAGAACTACGGAACTCGGGAATGCCTAACACCTTCTCCCGGGTTAACAGAATTCCTTACCCGGATTTCTGTGTTCGCAGACCGTAAATAGAGTTAATTTCCTCGATTTGGAATTTGGAACCGGTGACTTGGGATACCCTAAATATCCCAAGTGGCGACTCTGAATTTTAATAATAGATTCCGTTTCGGTTGTCCTTTAATTGGAAAAACTCCCTTATATTTATACCCTTTACGGGTTGTGGGTAAAAAAGGAGGTGTGACAAGAGTATGCGTTCGCGCAACTTCGGACAATTTCCTTTAAGAATAGATGCATTTGCTAATAGGCCACTAATCAATTTTAAGAGTTTTGAAGCGTGCCATCTATAATTTAATTATTCATGGCCCTCATGTTAATAACCTAGATAAAAAATATGACAAATGTTGGTAGTTTGCTCTAGGCACATTTAATACACTATCATGACCGCGTATACATCCGCATAACTTCGGCCAAATTTTTTGACAATAATAAAGCGTTATTAATTATGGACACGTGCGTGTGCCATAATTTTTACGCGCCAAAATGGGTACACGTACGCATGCCTCGTTTCACGATAATTTTCTTAATTAAAAAAGCGGTAAAGGGTAAATGCACATAGGATCTAAAGTCGGTAATTAAACAATTTTGCAAGCCAACTATAATCAAAGCGACCGTGCTAGAACCACGGAACTCGGGAGTGCTTAACACCTTTTCCCGGGTTAACAAAATTCCTTACCCGGATTTCCGTGTTCGCGAACCATAAATAAGAGTCAACTTCCTCGATTCGGAATTTTAACCGGTGACTTGGGACACCATAAACCTCCCAAGTGGCAACTCTTATTTTTAATAAGTAAACGATCCCGTTTCGATTGTCCTTTAATTGGAAAAACTCCCTTGTATTTATGTCCTTTACGGGGTGTGAGTAAAAAGGAGGTGTGACATGCCCCTTCCTTGGCTTTCAGCTTTATAGTGGGATCTAAAGGTGAAGAGCAAGCCTTGTGTTCCAGAAAATTGCACTCCTTTAGCAAATCTAACACAAACTTTCTTTGTGATATAATGATCCCATCATCCTTATACATAATCTCCAATCCTAGGAAATAATGAAGTTGTCCTAAGTCCTTGATCTTGAACTATTCATGTAGGAATGTCTTGAGTTGTGCAATCTCTTGCTGATCAGTCGTAGTCATTAACACATCATCTACATACACTGTAATATATACTGATGAATCTCCATTCCTTTTGTAGAATAGTGAGTAGTCATACATGGAATGTGTGTAGCCCCTTGAGCACAATGCCTCAGTCAGCTTTGCATACCATTGTCTACTTGCTTGTTTCAGACCATATAGAGATTTGTTCAGCTTGCAAACTAAACCTAATTTTTCTATAACTAATCCAGGTGGTACTTGCATATACACCTCTTCATTGAGGTCCCCATGGAGGAAAGCATTATTCACATCCAATTGTGAGATGGACCGGCCCTTCTTAACTGATGTAGCTATTAAGGTCTTAACTGTTGTCATCTTTACAACTGGTGAGAAGGTTTCTGTATAATCTATTCCTGCTTGCTGAGTATGGCCTTTGACAACCAATCTGGCTTTGAACCTCTCAATATTACTATCTGCTTTGTGCTTCACCTTGTACACCCATTTACAACTAATTGCCTGCTTTCCAGGTGTCAGCATTACTAAATCCCAAGTATGGTTGGAATATAATGCATCAAACTCATGTGTCATAGTAGTTTGCCATGCATGATCAATGGCTACCTCCTCATATGATGATGGCTCCCTGTCATGACAAACATTTCTCACAAGAGTCTGACTATCAGGAGTTAGTAGATCAGAGGCAATATGATGATTCACACAAAACAAATCATTTAAGGAGGCAGGATTTGTTTTAACTTGAGGAAGGGAATAAACATAGTCCTGTAGGTAGATAGGAAATTTGTGAGTTCTTTGTGACTGCCTTGTTGATTGAGCTTGTTCTTCATGGGTCTGTTCAGTGTGATGTTGTAATGATATATTAGGTGGTGAAGATATAGGTGTTCCAGAAGGTGATGGACTAGCTACATGTGTAGGTGACATAGGATCAGATGTGTTGTCTGCACTCCCTTGATCACTCAAGTTTTCGGGAGTCTGTGTGACATTTGTATTGTTAGAAGGTTGTTAACTTAGAGATTCAATGAAGGGAATTAGATAGGGGGCAGATGATTGAGAAGATTTGTTCATATGAACTCCAAAAGGAAAAATGGATTCATTAAATACCACATCTCTGGAGATATAGATTTTCCTAGTGGCTAGACTTAGAACCTTGTACCCCTTTGTGTTGAAAGGATATCCAACAAATACATGAGGTGTTGTTCTAGGATTGAATTTATCCCTATGTGGTATTGGTACAGTAGGGTAACATAGGCAACTAAAACTCTTTAGGTGAGAGTACTTTGGCTTTCTTCTGTATAGTAATTCATATGGGGTTTGATTGTTGATAGAACTGAAGGGTAGTCTATTTATTATATAAGTGGTATAAAGGATACACTCACCCCAACATCTTAGAGGTAGCTTGGATTGGAAGAGAAGGGCTCTAGCTATTTCAAGAAGGTATTTGTGCTTTCTCTCCACCACACCATTCTGTTGTGGTGTATAGGGACAAGTTCTCTGATGAATGACCCCTTTAGATTGAAACAATATAGTTGCTTCTTTACTGGTGAATTCTAGTCCATTATCTGACTTTATGGACTTGACAATTACACCAAACTGGTTCTCTACTAGATTCATGAAATTCTTGAGTATCTCAAGGGCATTACTTTTGCTGGATAAAAAGTGAGTCCAGGTGAACCTGCTATAATCATCCACCATGATTATAAAGTATTTATATCTATCATGTGTAGGAACATGATATGAAGCCCACAGATCAACATGTAAATGTTCAAATATTCTGTTGGTTGTGCTGGTTTTCTGAGGAAATAGTAGTCTTTCTTGTCTAGCCATTGAGTAAATGGTATGGTTGAAGGGTTGTTTGGGGGAAAAGTTGGCAGGTATAGAGGTAATGTTCTTCATTTTGACAAAGGGGACATGTCCAAGTCTATTATGCCACAATACATTTACATTATTTTCAGCACAAGAATGAGATAATATGCTAGGGAATTCAAAAGATGGACTTGTAAAAGAAACTTGTTTTTCAATAGTTGCACATGAATTATTTACAATTGGAGAAGATACACACTTATTGGTATGAAATAGTATATTTATAGCAGAATGAGAGGGACAATGTGTGTTACAAGTGCAATAAGTAGAAATGGTAGGTAGTGTATGAGTGTCCTTTACTGCAGGGATTGTCTTGTTCTTCTTCAAATAGCTTAGGCATAGGATGTACATCCCATCTTTCACTCTACCAATCACCAGAGGTCTCTTCATTGAAGGGGCATGCAGTATGCAGTAATGTTTGACAAATGCAACAAGACAATTGAGGTGAGAGGCCAAAGAATGATCAGAGATCAAATTGTATCTAAACGTAGGAACATACATCACTTTATCTAGAGTGATCTTAGAAGTAAGAGTCATACTACCAATTTCTGTCACCTTTACCTTGTAGCCATTTGGAAGTATAACTAAAAGGGGATAGGGCAAGTTTATTATGTTGGTTAGTAAGGATCTGTTAAAGGTCATGTTATTTGATGCCACTGAATCTATAATCCATGAATCAGCTCTGTTCTTGAAATATTCACATGACAGTTTACCAAAGTCAATTGAGGAAGTACAAGCTATCATACCTGCAAAGTTTGTTGTTCTTGATGTAATGTTGGTTCCAATTGTGCAGTCTCTTCCTCCTACTGATTGAAACTATTGTAGTAGGTTAACCAACTGGCTATACTCCTCTTGGGTAAGGCTTACATTTTGAGTATTGTCATGAATATCACATTTCTCAGTCTCAACAAGTTGAGTGTCAGTAGTTGCTATATGTGCATTGGCCACTGTTCTATTGCCTCAACTGAATTTGTTACTGTGATTGTTGCTTGAATTGTAGTTATAGTTGAAGTTTTGCTTAGCATTTTGATTGAAATTTCTTTGATTTATGTTTGGGTTCTGATTCTGATCAAAGCTCTGTGGGTATCCATGAAGCTTGTAACATTTCTCTTTAGTGTGACCTGATCTCTTACAATAATCACAGAAGGGCCTAGTTCTGTTGTTATGATTGTTGCTGGGAGAATAGTTTGTTCTGAATGTCCTAGGTCTGATTGTGCTAGTATTCAAGGCTGATGACTCCAGAGTTAAGTGGACACTTAGTTTGATTTCTCTCTACCTTTCCTCTTGGATCAACAAAGAAAATACTTGGGCAACTGAAGGAAGAGGATTCATCATCAATATGCTGCCCCGAACTACAGTGTAGTCTCATTCAATCCCATAAGGAATTGTATCATCCTCCTATCCTGCTCAGCCTTATGCATGCTCTCCTTAGCTCTACATGAGCAATTGCAAGTGTAGTGAGATTTGGCAATCAAGGTATTGAGTTCCTCTCATAACTTTTTCATTTTTGTGTAATAGCTGGTGACTTCAAGGGCTCCTTGAGATAAATCATTGATTTCTTTCTGAATTTGGTACAACTTTGTTCCATTTGTTTGGTCATACGAATCCTCAAGTTCTCTCCACAATTTGAATGCATCTGCTACATATTTAACACTATCTGTAATTTCCTTGGCCAAGGAGTTTAGGATCCATGAAGTGACCATATTATCACACCTTTCCCATAGGCCAAATTTTGATGAATTTGGATCTGGTCTCTTGCATTCTCCGTTGATAAATCCCAACTTATTCTTCAAGGATAATGCTCACATCACACCTCTTCTCCATGATCGATATCCAAAGCCATCAAATAGAACAGGAACCAAAGTTGCTCCAAGATTGTCAGATGGATGCATATACAAAGGGCTACTGATATCAACACTTGACTGATTAGGAGACTCAGTCATAGTCGGTGTTGATTGATTATCATCTTCGACAGTATTCATTTCGTACAATACAGAATTTCTAAGCAATTGAGGGCTAAAAAATGGTGATTATGAATTTAGCAACAGTTCTCAAACAACTACAGATTCAGAAGGAAATCATAACCTGTCCTCACGACTACATCTCAAAATCAATAGAGAAATGAGTTTGCATGTGTGCGATCCAGTTCGAATCATCACTGGCGGAAGTAGAACTAGTAGATTCTGTGAGGCGAGTCCAAAATTGATGCCCCTCACTCTGATACCATATTAGAACTGATCAATGTAACCGTAATTCGAAGCTTTGCTAAGCTTCGATGGTGAGCTTCAATGGTGAGAGAGTCGTGACCTTCACACCATGAAAGGCCACAATAAGAGAAGAGAAAAAGATGAGAGAACTTTCTAGAATTTCTCAATTGAATTAAGAAGAAAATGAGTGGAACCTCCGCTATATACAATTGAACAACTAAGAGCTAATTAACTAACTAGATCGGCTAACTAACTTTCTAACTAGTTAGCTGATTGGTACAACTGTTAGTTCTAACTAACTAATGACTCCACTAACTCTTAACTAACTGATCAATATACATAATTAATCTTAACAATATTTTTATAGCTCTATTTTTTATTAGCCGAATCCCCGCACCCGTATTCATATCCGGATCCGCACCCCTAATCTTAAAATTTAGATTTTTCCGAATACGATACTCAGATCCGTCCCCGTATCGGACACCCGCACCCTAGTCCGAACAACTTAGATTACAGGATGCGAAACATATGTGCATTGTCCTCTTTGCTTTGAATGAATAGTCACTTTTCTGAAATTAGATGCTACAGGAGGTAAAGTTTGCCAACAGTAGATTGACTATAATGAGAGGTACAAGTGAGTTTGTAGCGGTACCGGTTTCTTCTCCTTTGATTACTAGATGCTTCTGCCATCTTTCCTTAAAACTCCGGTTGAATTTTGGTCTAGTAGTGAAGCCAGAAATTTTCAGGGATATTCAAATTTAAAAGAAGTTGAAAAATTTCCCGAAAAATGATATTCAATATATGTTATATATATTCAAATCAATATTTTACTTATATACACAGTATAATTTTTCATAATATTTCGACGAATTGACCACCCTTAACAAAAAGTTGCTTTGCCCCTGGGTTTTGCTCGTGTTTGAAAGCTAGAGATAGATGGTTGAGCAGCATGCTATCAAGGGAATCAATTGAACCCCCTTCACCAGAAAGTTATATAGAGAGTAAAATACCACCCTCTGTCCTCCCCCGCGTGGCCTAGCATAGTAGCATATATAGAATTGAAGCCCCTTTAAGTAAGAGAAATACAGGTTTATATATCAAATGTGTCATTTTTGATTTTTTTTTTTTTAATTCCATTATCAAAATTTATGGCTCTCTCAAAGAAAATCAACAAGGAGGTATATTTTCGTTGTGTTTTCAAATGTCTATAGTGGAAACAGTAGCTAATTTTATATGATTTATGGGGTTAAGAAAAAAACCTCCCTAGGAGGTGTTTTCTTAGTCCCACTAGGAAAGATTACAGCTTGTTTTTGTTTTTGAGTTTGTTACTTTGAGAACAGCTGGGCTGATTTGTAGCTAAGATGTGTTTGTACATATACACTCGGTGATTAAGAAAAATTTTAATTACCAAAAAAATGTATTATTCCATTCCTTCGCCTAAAGTCTTAGTCCATTCCTTACCCTAAAGGACTTCTAAAAGAAGTGTGTGTGAGTAGAAAAATCAAGGAAAGAACACCTTGCCGGCCAAGTTTTATCCCACACCGTTGGAATGAAAGATCCACTTCTCAAGTAAACTCGATAAAGATTTTAATTATATATATCGACAATGTGATTTTTTTTTACATTATTAGTTTAATTTAATTCGATTTTAGCAGGTTATTACTCTATTTTCAGGTTAAGTGTTGTTGTAAGTCAATTTAACAACTTAACTTGATGGTGTAAACTGATCTATATGTGAAAAAAACACAAAACTTAAACTCTATAAGTGAAAAATCCATTTGTCAAGTTTTTTTTTTAATTATTACACGTCCTTCTCTTTTGGTGTAACTTCGATCTTCTCACCGTGGCCTCTAAGTCATCAAAACGAAATAAGAAAGCAAATTATTTAGTTGATCAAGTGTGTTTACAGTTGCCATGATGTGATGTTGCCTTGGCATAAAAGGAAGCTATCTTAGTGGCTCAAGAAATGGAAATGACGAATATAATATATATACCAAAGGGAGAGGGCTTCAATTGAATTTCCAATGGTAAGTTAAACTTGAAAATGACGAATGCACGCTGACATGTTGTATAAGATTATCATTTACGCACTGATTGAAAATTATTAGTGGTATAAATCGCAGATGCCAACATCTTTGAAAATCATATAATTATTGACTGGGCAAAAGATGCTGAATTAAGGTTCTAAAACTAATCAGCAAAGTAGCATTCACTCTGCAAATTATATGAAAAGAAACCCTGGAATAATAACTACGTTTCAGTCCCAAACTTTATTTAAATATAAATCTCGTGTCTTTGTAAAGCTAATCCATGTACTAGAGATTTTTTCAAATTCATATACTTGAATAGACACGCATAAAGTGGTAATTTAATCAAAAGAAAGAAAGAAATCCCGCAATTAAATTAAATACGAGTAATTAATAACTTGCATAAGGAACCATTAATCTAATTCTAGACAAAAGAAAATACCCTTTATGTATAAAATACGGAGGAAGCCCAAATTTAAATAAGAATAATTAACACAATGGCCGTCCACCGAACTGCTTAATCAGCGGATGTATAGTCTATATATAATATGTATGTAATCGTGTATAATCAGTATATAATTTAGTGCAAAATACAAAATTTGTCCGTTTGCTGAAACTAATTGCAGTCGCTAGCCAAAAATATATAAAATATAAATATTATATGTATACAAAAAAGATAGTATATTTTATTGGTTATATTTTTTATAACGGCTGAAAAAATATATTTCTCTATAATTAATTTATGTATATGGGCTAAACAAAGTATGTAAACAGTATTCAGCCGGCTACTTGTGTAAAGATCTCTTTAATAAATTCGGCCCAATTTTGGAGCATGTATTAATCTCAAGAGGAACACTAATCTCTCGCGCCACATGTTCCCACCAAGAAAAGACTTCGTAGATTCATGAAGCGTCTCTCTCTCTCTCTCTCTCTTTCTCTTCCACCAAAATTAGCGATTCTCAGACACAAAAACAACACCTACCGTCTACGTAACACGCGTGTAATAGTTGAAAAGTTCATTATTTCAATTCCTTCTGGGATTTGGATTTGATTCTTTATCCTCCTCCTCCTTACTTATCCCATTCCAATATCAAATCTGATTTCAATCTTCTCACATACTATCGTCTATATATTGTTGTGTTGCGTCTTATAGCTGCGCTTTCTATTACCACTAGTTTTATTGCGCCAATTCCGGTATGTTAATCCATTTCATCCGTTTGTTTTCCTCTTCGTATTTGGTTTAATTTCTCTTAAATATTTGAGCTGCAACAAGTTTCTGAATTTCTCTTCACAATAAACTTTGGGAATTTTTTGGTGTTTTTGTTTTAATCTGCATTTGAGTATTGCGGGTTTTGGTGTTCTCTGGGTGGGTGATCAATTTTATCCTTTTAGGTTATTGGTGACTGTTTTGAGTAGACGCTATCAAAGAGGGATTCAGGGTTTGAAGTTTATTGTTCCTACCACAACCTCAAGATATGTAAAAACTGGGTTCATAGTCAAATATTTGTAGATAGTTAGTGGATTTCTTAATACATATATAGCGTTTGGGAAAAAGCTATTGGGTTCACTTGAAACCATAGGTTACAAGCTAGATCTGCACCTCGGCGCTATGGCCTTGAATCAAGAAGAGGGATACTTAACTAGGATCGGGTTTGATAATGGGTGTTCCGTGGAGAGATGCTTAAATGATAAAGTGGGTGGGTTTGGTGATTTTTGGGGTTTGAATTGTGAAATGGAGGAGCTTTATGATTATAAAGGTGGAAAAGCTAATAAGGGTTCGGATGATATTGCTGATTTGTTGCCTCAGGATCCCTTTAATATGGATGTTACAACCAAAGGCACTGGTCTCATGACCATCGCTGATTTCTTAGAGGATCTTGAGAATGATTTTGGGTTAAAGACTCTTGGGTTTATGTCAGATGAGATTGAGGTTAAGGGGGTGGACGATCATTTGCTTGCGGAACTTGATTTTGTATTGAGTGGCACTGTGAGAATTCATCAGGATGCAGGTAAGACTGATGGAAATTGTGAGCTGTTTGGAATGGATCTCAGTGAGGGATTGGAAGGTGGCCATGGTCTGATGAATGGGAATACAGAGATTATGGGTTTTAGTTATGAGAATTATTGGATTCTCAGAGATGATTCAATGGATAATGATCAAGGGGGAATTAATGATCAGTCTGATATGGATGCAGGTGATCCTTCAGATGCACTGTTGCTGGCCCTTGGTTATTTAGACTTGGGGGACCTTCTTGCTGTCGAAAGAGTATGCAAATCTTTACGTGATGCTGTTAGAGGAGATCCACTTTTGTGGAGAAGTATTCACATTGATTATCCACTTAATCCTAACATCACAGATGATATTCTTATAAAGTTGACAAATAGGGCTCAAGGTCATCTTCATTCTCTTAGTCTCGTTTACTGCTTAAAGATCACTATTCTTGGTTTGAAGCATGTACTTGAGAGGAATCCCAGCCTGACAAAGGTCAGTTATTGTTTTACCTAGCTAAATCTTGTCACTATCTCTTGATGATTTTGCTCAATTTGTGTCTTATAAGGTGTCATCATATAGTAAAGTTGGCATGATTGGCAAGTCTCATATCTGAATTAAGAGTAGCACGATACATATCATGCTTTTATTATAGTTGTGCTGTTACTATGTTCTGTGCTCACTTTATTGGTCTCATATCATAATTTTAAAGTTCTCGATTTCAAGTTAAACTTTATTTTGCTACATTGAGAATGTGGAAAATGGAGTGCAAAAGATCAAGTTAAACTTTATTTTGCTATTGTGTTTTTGGTGTAATCAGATCTACACAAATGATACTGACACCATTATTGATGTTTTAGATTCAATATAGAGAGTGTCAGTGATAGTTAGAGTCTCTTGTATATATGGTTTCAGTACTACCTAAGTACGGTTTTGCTACATATGAAATGTAGAAAAGTTACCAGTTTCAAAAAAAGTTCTTGATTTCATTAATAGGAAGAGACATACCAAAATGAAAGGCAAGTTTAGTAGAATGGGTATAGAACTAGCAATATCATATGGAATTTAATGTTTGACCTCTAAGACCTAAATTTTCCACAAGATTAGTATTGGAGAAATGTGGACGTAAAGCTAAATGTGCTGTGATATAGAAATGATCACATCATATGGATTGGCAAGTAGCTGACATAGAGATAAACGAGAGGAAGTCACCACGAGATGGTTTGGTCATGTTCAACGTAGATCTTACTGTTCTTGTCTGTAATTATGGCACTATGATGGGGAATGATATAAACCTAAAATTACAAAGAAGTAAGTTGCTCAAAAGATCTCAAATTCCTCCGATCCGTGAGGACTTACAGAAACAGAAAACAACAGAAGTAAAAAAGTTGGTACATTTACATTAGGCCTGGTACTTTTAGGAGTCTTGTTTGTATGCTTAAAGATTTATATGTCAATAGAAAATGTAGAGACATTAATTATTATAGGAACCCAGATTGTTGAGTATTGAAATAAAAGGGGTATAAAGGGGGTCCAGATGAAGCAAAGTGGTACTATTAGGATTCATGTACCAATCCAAACTACCTTGGAATTGATGTATTATAGTTGTTTTAAAAATATTTTACAATCCATAGGACATTCATTGAACTTTGTAACTTTGATTTCATCATACACCAGTACAACTATTAACTAGAAGTGTGTGCTGAGATTCCTCACTGTTTCATTCATCTATTTCATTATTTTACACCTATTGATCTTTCCCCGCGGAAATGCTTTTTATGTTATCTATTATGTCTAATACTGCTCTTCAACACGTGCAGTGTTTAGTAATCTGTCAATAGAAATAATTAATTGGTTTCATTTTTAAATTGATATGCTTCTGCTGGTAGATGGCATTAACAATTTCATATACACAACTTTAGAAAGTGACAAATTGTAACCGGAATGGAAAGGTCTTATGTCTAACTGGTTTTTGGTAGTCTTTATACTGAAGTGTCTGCCATTCACCTCGCCTCCTTTTAACCCCTTGGGAAGTTCATTTACTCCATTAAATTTCTTACTATAAAGTGCTTCATACCTTGTATTTAGTTTTCGATTCGATTCTATTACTTCTAACTTATTTTAGTTTTCTGATTTCATGTTTGCCTGTGTATATGCAGTTAAGTGTCCCAGGGTGCATTAGACTCACCGCTGATGGTATTCTGTCTAACTTAAAAGTCTTCAAGTCTGGTGGAAAAAACAGACTTAAGTATATAGGGATTCATGGAGTCTTTGGTGTGACAAACCAACACTTTGAAGAGTTCAAGCTCTTAATTGGTGAAGACAATAGCAAGCTGCCAACTACTCGTGAGCCGCGGTTTTTGGGTAGTGGCCATTCTGATGATGACTGCGCTTTGGATATTGAAGTTTGCCCGAAATGCCAGCAACTTAGACTAGTTTATGATTGCCCCTCAGAGAGTTGCCAAAGGAAGCAATCTGCCACTCAGTTATGCAGGGCTTGTACTATATGCATTGAACGTTGTATCAATTGTGGATGTTGCTTAGATAACCGTGAATACGAGGAGCTGATCTCTTTCGAGTTGCTTTGTTTAGATTGCTGGAGAGAACTTTGGGGTTGGCAAGAGAGGGAGCAGAAAGTGACCATTTTGCCTAAAACCACTGTTCTTCATAAGCAGGCAAATTACCATTTCTACCTCCGTGGCTAGGATGCACAGTGTTTGTTACTTCTTTTTGGCTATGGGATGAATTCTGCCAACATATGTAGTTTCAGCTTCTGGGCAGACACTTGGGCGGGAGATGATAGTTTAATGTCCAAATTTCCAGTTCTGTTCAACTGTTCCACCAACAAGTATGGTATTGTGTAAGATGCTTAAGTTTCAAGCACAGGATGGCACTTAAAGTTTCAGGAGAAATTTGAATGACTGGAAAGTAAGACTTTTTTTCACTTACTTCAGATGCTGGAGCCTTACAGATTATTCAAAACAAACAGGATACTCTCAGTTGGGCAGCAAGTAAAGACGAGAGTTTCTTTATCAGCAATTGTTATAGTTTATTAATGAAGCAAGGTGATCAATGGGATGATAACCGGCCTTGGAAGTCGATTTGGAAGACTATGGCACCTGTCAAAGAGGATTCCTATTGTGCAAGAGATACTATTTATGTGAGAATGACCAAGAAACAATAGAACATCTCCTCCTGCACTGCAAAGTAACTAGAGAATGCTCGGAATTGTTCCTAAACATCTGAGGAATCTACTGGGTAAAGCCACTGAAGGTAAGAGATCTGATGGAATGCTGGCAACATCAGAGAACTCCTAGAGCCTTGAAGCAGATTAAGAGGACTACTCATATGTGTATATTCTGAACCATTTGGCTTGAGAGGAACAAGACATGTTCTAAAAGCCAGAAAACCCACATCTCCAGGATCAAGGATAAATGCCTCTAAAATTTGTTTTTAAAAAGTTCTATGGTGGATAGTCTTAGCCAATATATGGATTTCCTAGACTTGGAAAAAAGGAAGTAATTGACTGCATGGTCATCCCCTGCAATAGGTCTTTTGTACTTTTTTTTACCATCTTGGTACCTTAATAATAAGAGTTAATACCCTAAAACCCCCTTAAACTATCACATTTTGGTCAGTTTCCTATTTAAACTGTTCGGTGTCTTTAAAACCTCCCTGAACTATATTGTACTTCATATTAAAACAAACTCTCTTTGCTGACCTGACATAACGTGTGTAAAAACTCGCTTGGAAGCACGTGGCAGCCCACCTAAAAATAACGGCTAATTAGTCTAACCCTCTTTCAATTTTTTTTTTTAATAAATATTCTTCTTATTTTAGTTATATCCACCTTTCTTCCTCATTTTTTTCATCATGCTTCCTTATTTTGTCACCTTTCGTCTTTATTTTTCACCTTCATTTTTTAACCTTTTTTCTTCGGTTCTTCATATGAGTTTTCTCTGAAAACATTTTTCCTCTTTTGTTTCCTCTGGAATGATGTATTCTCTTTCTTGTTTTAATCTTCTTTCATGTCCTACACATATTGATGAAAGAATACCAAATGTGGTTAAAAAGGGAGTGTGTACTAGACGCACCACTAAGAATGTAATGAGAGGGTTTTAATATGAAATGCAATATAGTTCAGGGGGATTTTGGGGACACCGAAAGTTTAAGTAGGGAACTGACAAAAACATGATAGTTTAGGGGGATTTTAGGGTATTAACTCTAATAATAAACCTTACAATATGAAAGAAAGATTTCAAACGGCAGTCTTTTGTCCCAAAGATATGACACGTAAGCAGCTGAACGCCCTACTTAATGGAAGTATCTTATGCTTTACCTATGGGGGAATTTATAGCGCAAGCAATTTATGCTTATGTATTGTTCTCCGTACGACACCAGTAAGCAAATCTAATTTCATCACCCCTTTACCTGGCCAAAGTACATAAATAGATACTACCTCACATGCTGGAACAACGAGGTGACTTTTTCACAGAAGGAATTTTACAGAAGAAAACTATCAAGACCGTTTGCGCTTCTAGTGGTTAAAAAGGAAGTTCGGAACAAAATGTGATTCTTTTGGACTCAAAGAACAAAAATATGTGGAAAAAAATTTAGTAACCAAAATATATATATCATTTTTTGAAAGACACTATACTTTAATGTTAAGTATAGCGTTTTTAAAAAAAATGCTACATATATAGCGTTCTTTAGTAAAACGTTATACATATGAAGTGGACCCACAAATAATTCTTCTGTGCTTAACTGACATAATGGTAATTCAACTGGGTATAACATTTTTTTAAAAGACGCTATATCTCATATAATTGAACCCCCAGACTAGTTTTTGCCTTATTTAAAGAGGTGAAGGATTTTGTAAAAATCCATTCATAAACATTTTCAAGTCTTCTGAAATTTTTCTTTGTTAAGTTGTTTTGCATTTTTTCATAATGTCTGAAAAGTGAAGAGCGAAAAATTAGGGTTTCATTATATTGGGGGGGGGAGGGTGAAGTTGTGGTGGCGAATAACTCAGTAAACTATAGTTTATCTCCACAGTCTCATGTTAAGTTGCCACTTACAATAGAATATGTTAAATTGGTATCGTTGATATGTAAAAAAAAATAATGTGAGCAAACGTTCGGTGAATCTTAAAATAACCGGAAGATATCCGTATTCTGTGACTCCGCAAGGAGTCGCTTGTTATGCTGAGTTTAACATCGAAGACGATGAAACTCTGCGAGTTTTTTTGGAGACTCCGGATGAATACCGGGAATTTATTGTGATAAAACTGTTGGAAATGTACGTCAAGGCTGAAGACGTTCGCAATAATGAGGTTGCGCAAAGTAGGGAAATCCCTCAATCATCGAGTATTTATTTTGGAGCAGTATTAGCCGAACAGGTTCCGGCTGAAAGAGTTTGACCGGATCTAAACTTATCTCCACGAGCCAATGGGGAGCGAGAAAATAATTTTTTCCCTAGTATACATAATCCACAAGCCAGGTGGTAAACTTTAATTTTCCTTTGTGTTACAATGTATATTTTTGTGTATTGTATTTGTATTAACACTCATATATTCCACATGGGGTACCGACCATATATGAATTTTACAAGTTATGAACCAACAGCCAGTTGGAATATGCCTAGTTTTGGTGTGTTGGATCATGGTGGTCCATTGGGAGTCAGCATCAATAAGATAATGTACATCATGGGATATCAACACATTATGATTTGTAAGTGAATATATAAAGTTATATGTATTGTTGGACCAATTTCAGTAACTCATTATTTCTTTGGTTGTGCAGTGAAAACGAGCAACTTGATGGTCTTGTCCTCACTCAATTGCCCGAAGACGATGTATTTACGCGGGATCTGGCAGATGCGCAGAGTCAGGAAGAGAATAGTGATTATGACAACAATGCCGATGAGTCTGGAGATGACACACCCTTTCCTGACGAGGGTGATGATGAGGAGAAGAGAATGCCAAACCTGATTTGACGAGGGAGCATGCTCCACCTCCTTTTAGACCAAGAGTGTATGAGTCCCACGTGCCGTTTCATTCAAGGCATATTCTCTACCTTGATCATTTGCCAAGTACGCCGGATGTGGATTCCCTCACAAGGGATATTGATGAAATTCGATAGCAATATGGGATGAATCTAGACCAACGGTGCTGTCAAAGGGCATGCTTTTTCCTGATAAGGCATGCCTAATCAGGGCGGTGAAAATGTACAGCGTAAAAGAGTGCCGTGAGATGCAGTATTAGAGTTATCTCCGGATGGATACAAGGTTATTTGCCGTAGATGGTTTACCGGTTGTAATTGGATGTTGCGTGCGATAAAGAAGAAAACAAATATGTGAAAAGTGGGTAAATACATTGGCACCCACAATTGTGAAATGGACACATTCAGTGGGAATCACTTCAACTTGGATGTTGACTTGATTTCTCTTATCTTGATTCCACACATTAAAGCGTCCATAAGGTACAAGATCAAAGAGTGTATTATATCCGTCCACTAGAAATATGGGCGTACCATTACCAAAAGAAAGGCATATCTCGGGCGCAAACGTACGTTTGAAATTGTTTATAGTGACTGGGATAAATCATTTGCATCTCTACCTAGGTACATGGCCGCATTGCAACACTTTAACCCCGGGACTGTTGTTGAATGGAAGCTTGATCGGAGTGCATGCGGGAATACCAGAATATATATTTAGATCGTGTTCTGGGCATTTAAACCAACAATTGATGGTTTTGTGCATTGCCAGCCGATAATGTCCATAGACGGTACTCATCTCTATGGAAAGTATGATATTAAGTTGTTGATCACCGTTACAGTAGATGCTAATGGACAAATATTTTCCCTAGCTTTTGCCATTTGTGCCAACCACTTGAAGGAGCACGTTGTCAAACAACGTTCAGGTATTTGTCTAATATCTGATCGGCATGGCAGTATTTTAAGTTTTGTATAGCATTTGCCTGAATGGAAGGAATAGTATGCATACCTACGTTACTGTGTGAGGCACCTGAAGGTCAATTTCCAGAAGAAACATCCCAACAAAGACTTGCATGATTTAATATGGATGGCTGCAACTGATCATCAAGAGTGCAAATTCATGAGGCGCATGGAATCGATCAGGCAGGAAGACGAAAGAGCCTATCATTAGTTGATGCAACATGAGCTTGACAAGTGGACATTGCATGCGGATGGTGGCAGACGATGGGGAACCCTGACTACAAATGTGTCAGAGTCTTTCAACGAGTTATTGAAGTCTGCACATGGATTGCATGTCACTGCCATGGTGCGGATGTCATTCAAACTTTTGTTGAAAGGCATAGAGGTGCATCAGAATTGATGGAGAGGGTGTTGAATTTATGCCAAACCCAATGAAAAAATTTGAGAAATACAGGAGGCGAGCACATTGACATTCATTTTTACAGTATTGCCATGAGCGAAATATTTTTGAAGTTCGCACCGCTATCCATCAAAACTGAGGGAATAATATACATACCGTAAATGAAGCCAGTAGGTTATGTTATTGTGGAAAATGGTCCATCTACCATATGCCGTGCTCACATGCCATCAAGTGCTTTCAACATACAGGTTTATAGCCAACCAACTATATTGATAAGCAATATAGTATTGCTGCATACTTAAACACCTATAGTGGGCAGTTGCAGCTAGTGTGTGCTGAGCATTATTGGCCGTCGGAACCACTTAAACACCTATGGTGTGTAACAAGGACTATTTGCGTAAGCTACAAGTGTAGAAAAGAGCGCGTTTACGGAACCAAATGAATGTTGGTGATACCGTTTATGTGCATAAATATGGCATATGCTCGCAAATAGGACACGACCGTCATAAATGTACTTCAGCTGGTTTGGGTAGCGGTGGTAATGCAACTCATAGTGGAAGTTCATCTATTGTGCCCAACTATCAAGGATACACATAGTGTTTTGTGTATCTTATTTGTAATATGGTTGCAATAAGTGTATGTACTTGTTTATCTTGAAGAATGTATGAAATAAAATCATGTTTCTATTGTTGTTAAATCTTATTGATATTTAACATTAATACTTCAGTACAACAATCTTAAGTAAAGGAGTTAAAAATTTAAATTTGAAGTGATTTGAAGTAGATTTGAGCAAGATTTAAGTTAAATTTCAGAAAAGACGCAAGTGTTTGTAGACGAATCTCCATTAAATGATTTCAAATTTTATATACAACCTCCTTATACTATTTCTAACAAGTATGAAAAAGTGGCTCGCCTGCAAAAGATAACTTCTGAAAAAGTTGTATTGTACCTGAAACAATCTTTAACACGCGAAGCATAGCGCGGTTAAATACTACGTTATGTGAGTTATCTTGTCGACGTAAAAAGTTGCTTGCCTGTAAAAGCTGTTTTGTACCCGAAAGAATCTTTAACACGCGAAGCATAGTGCGGTTAAATACTACGTTATATGGGTTGCCTTGTCGATGTAAAAAGCTGCTTACCTGCAAAAGCTGTTCGCCTGGAAAAGCTGTATTGTACCCGAAAGAATCTTTAACACGCGAAGCATAGCACAGTTAAATACTATGTTATGTGTGTTACCTTGTCTGTAAATAACTATTGCATTTTAGTTATTATCTGCCCTTAACTAAAAGAAATAGCAATACTTTCCATAAAAGTATGGTTTTTTTGCATCAACAAATGTCTGGACGCAATGACCAACCAATGTGCTATTGTGGCAAATGCTATATAATGAAGTCATGTTGGTCCGATGGTCATGTTGAGCGCAGATACTGGATGTGTGTAAACAGGTTTGGAGGCAATGACAGAAATTATTGCAATTTTGAGGAATACTATGATGAACCTATTAAGCAGAAATGCTACAAAAATCTTTGCAGTATATTTGGAATATGAACTGTGAATACCAATGCCATGAGTCTGAAATGAAACGAGAAATTGCAGCATTGCAAGAGAAACTAAAAGAGGTGGAAAAAGAAAAAAATAGGCTGGAAGAGAAATTTAAGTGGTTGTAGCAGAGAATACTAGGCGGTAGTAACTAAACAGTGACATGTATGTGTAGAGTGTAGTATTTTATCTTTATATTTTTCGTGTCTGGTATTTTCATTAGTTGTACTGAATTTAAATTATGTTAAGTTGCTATATTTGTATTTGTGTTGCAATATTAAAATAACGAAGAACCGGAGAAATAAAAACATAATGCGCATATAATATAAACAATAAAAATAGTTTTCATTATTTACTGAATGTCATATGTACATAAAATACAAAAAAAAATCAATGTGTTCCACATCCTATATGCTTTAATGTAGTCGTTGGTCTGAGGCGCATCCCATCTCACTCGGCTGCACTATCAGGATCATCCTCATCACGACGCCTCTTTATCTGAGGATGAGCTGCAGCATGATCGTCAGTAAGGCTGACAGGCTCGGTAGAAGGGGCTGTCGGTGCAACAGTAACATACAAAATAATGACATATTTTAGTATATGAAATATATAATAATAATGTAGGGGTTGCATGCATAAATATAATTAAAATGTCTTACCACGGTCGCAGCGGGCTCCTGAATATACTCATCCATCTTAGGCATGTGAGTGTCGCACCTAGTGGCCTCCGCGATGGGCGAGGATGATGGCTTCAAAAAAAATATGCTTTAGATATTTATGACTAATCAATAAGATAAACACAAAAATTAAGTAATAGTAATATAAACTAACCAAATCCTGTGGAAGATCCTCAACATCCCTCGGTGGTGAGCCATAACTAAGTCGGCGCCCACTATCCACATCTCGTACCGGACGAGTATCAGCAACCGTTGATGCCTCTAGAGGGTCAGTTAACAACTCATCCCAGTCATGTGAGGTAAAGGTCGTGCCCGCAATCGACAATGGAGCTGACAAGGTCACCTGCGAAGTCCCTAGATTAAGCCCTAGGCTAAATGAGGGCACATCACTAGGATCAGGGTGGTCACCCGGTTGATCAACTCTAACATCCTCAATAGGTGCCTCAACACCCTCTTGCTGGGGACCACCTCCTCGCCAACCCCCACGACCTCGTGGGACACCCCTACCTTGTGGCACACCCCGCCTCGTGGCACACTCCTACCATATCGACCACGTTCAGGCTGCATCGGTGGCCCATGATGATACTGCTCTGACGCCATATAATTAGCCTCGTATGATAAGTGCCCATCATCCCGGGCTCAATGTAATGTCCGGACAGCCAAATCTGTAACCTGCCGGCCATAGTCGTGCAAAATTGCCGCTCTCTCGCCGGTATGCTGCTGCATCTGCAGTCCCAACTGGTGGAACATATGTAGTCCAATAACCTGCACAACATGTAAAATATTAATTGCGAAACGATAATGTTAACGTTATAACTAGGTATACCAAATAACAGACCAGTGCCTTATGCCTCCAGGCTTATGGAACGAACCGACCGCCAGCGCGATGAACGGGATTCCCGACGATAAGTCGGGTAATGCTGTGGTACCAGCCGATATACACATGCTCACCATCTATAAGATGGGCTGGAGAGGGTGGTGGAATCAGGTCATGCCATTGGTCCCAAGTCTCGATTTGCGCCTCTAGCCATGCCTCATATGCCTGGTCAACCCTCGAACGATCATCCCGCTGGTAATGTGTCCTAACCCAAGTGGGCGGTGGAGGTACATGCTGCGGTCGACCAAACTGGCGAAGGACTCGCTCGGTGGCATGATGCTCGACAATATCGAGATACATCAACATGATGGAAGAACTCTAGATAAGTCGCTCGGTCGAGCAATAATCGGGCAAACTAGCTATTAGCTCGTCGCTGTATGGCCTCCAAATGAATTATTACGTAAAAACATGAACCGTGAGTATACAAAACACATATAAATCCAAGCCAAGTAAACTTAAGTATAGAATTACCTGCGCGTCCTCCAGCAAATCCAACAAATCTCTGCAATAGTGGGGATTATGTCGAGCCTCATACTCACGTCTGTATCCCCGCCTAGCAACCCACCTCCTAGCCAAAGGGAGAAATGGTGGAGGTGGTGCATCCTGAGCTATGGGTGGTAGAGGTAGGCTGAAATTGCAGGAACCGCTCCCAGGTCCAAACCTAAATACAATTTGGATGTAAATTTTTAAGGTATATTTTTATGATGTATGTTATAATGAAGAGAGTATTTAACTATGTTTTCACCTGCAGTAGCACTGTAAATCCTGCAACGTCTCGCTGGGTGCCCATGCATGCCCGACACATATGCCGATACAAGTAACCAAGAACAGCAGCACCCCAGCTGTACTGATGTAAATCATCTAGCCGCTCAAGATGATGAAGAAATCTCAAGCTGACTAGGCTTCCCGAAGTGTTCGGGAACAATATGCCTCCAAACATAAGCAGCAATAGCAACCTCGTGTACCGGTTAATATGAACATCCGGTGTATCATAAGCAATGTCATCATGCATGGCCTCCAAATGCAGCCGGACGAGCGTCAACGCAAGACGACTAGCCCCAACCAATACACCCTCATCCTCTGGCCGAAAACCAGTGAGCTGCTGCAACGTCTCCAAGTACTGAGCTCCCATATAATCTCTTATGCCTTACGGCAAAGCAACAAGAAGTCTATCAACCGGCAGACCATACAGGACCTCCACGTCTTGCAGCGTGATAGTGGCCTCGCCAATGAGCAAATGGAATGTGTGCGTCTTTGGTCGCTACCGCTCTATCAAAGCCGTGATCAACGACCAATCCAGCTGCAGCCGACCGATCTCAATGATCCTATAAAAACCCGTATCCTGCAAGCGTCTGACTACACAAGGATGGAGCCGGCGGTCCTTAAGGAAGTTCCACATATCGTCTATTCTCCTAGAACGTGAAGTTTGGGCCAATAATTGCCCCTCCCATATGTAGGAAGACCTATGCTCGGGCTATAACTGTAGTAGCTCCAAGAAGGCAGGTCCCGGATGCAAAGGCGGAACCTCCATGACGACTACTGTAAATTAAACAAAATTAATTATATTATTTTTCTTTTCCACTGCTTAAATATATTGCAATACCTTGAAATATTAAATTTTTTTAGATATTTTTACTATATTATTTATTAGATTGATACATTTTATATATTATAATTTTATATTTTATATGTTACTTTAATATTTTTATTTTATTACTTTATATGTTTGTTAGTTATTCACCTATTTTTTACTATACATGATTTAATTATTAAATATTCATATTTTGGTTCCAGACACAATATTGAGGCCAGTAGCACCAATGTATCCTGAATTCTTATGTTCATGATGAGAAATATTTTTCGATTTTTCACTCAACAGGTCTGTTATTTTATATGTTACTTTATTATTGTAAATGTTAGTTTTATTATTTTATATGTTTGTTTGTTTCTTACTGACTTATTTTTTACTATACCAAAATTAAATAATTAATTTTCATAACTATACAAGATTTAATTATTAAATATTCACATTTTGGTTTCTGACACAATATTTTAGGCGCAGTAGCATCAATGTATCCTGAATGCTTATGTTCTTACGTTTGTTGACTATCATTGGAGATAGTTTGTGTTTGAACTATCAGCTTCTTCACGTATTTTTGGGATTAAGAGATACTTAAATGTGTCATTTCTATAACTAGAAGGATATTATGCTAAAGGATACTACGTTTTACTACACTAAAAGTTCACTACATTATAAATATGAGCACTACATTAGACCACAAGATACCACTACAGGGAACTAAAGTAAAAATTTATCTAGTTTACTAGTCTTTTAGCAAATTAATAATCTAAATTGGATAAAAATAACAAATCAATTTAATCACAGAACAATCACGAAATTACATATACCACAGTAAAAAGTAACTAATTAATATTTTTTTAACAACTAATAACAATTTCTCTATTTTACAAATTTTTTTAGCACACTAATACTATAGTCCGGATAAAAAGTAAAAAATAGTTAAATCGCAAAACAATCACAAAATAATATAGAGAACATAAAAAATAGCTAATATGCATACAAGTTTTAATAAAAACTAAGTTGAAATACCTCGATTTAAGGTTTTTAGAAAGTCGAAAATTTTGTGATTTGGAGCCGAAACAAGCAACAACATCCGAGATAACGTCTTAGCTAACACGTGGGACCGAGAATCTTTACTTTTTGTGGAACGGGGGGCTCCACTCAAGCTTTTTTGGATTAAAATGAGGGGGGGGGGGGGTTCGATGTCTGTTATGTTTTGGGGAAGATGAAGACCGTTCTTTATTATATATATAGCATCTTAAAGACGCTATATATAGCATCTTAACAAAAGACGTATATTTTCTCGCTTAAATTAATTCAAATACAACGCCTTTTTTTTAACTAGCCAAATGGCTGTTAAAGTATTGCGTCTTTCAAAAAAACGCTATATATATATATATCACTTAATTTTTTTTCCACATATTTTTGTTCTTTGAGTCCAAAAGAACCACATATTGGTTCCGGACTCTTAAAAAGGCAGCTTTGGCCTTGTAAAAATTGCGTGGGACGCCTTATTTGGTCGCCCCCATTTAACCTATATCCATTTTTTTAAAAAAGTTTTAACCTGTACCCAGTTTTATAATAACTTCAGCCTCTTTTTCCTCCTCCTTCTCCTCCTTCGTTTTCTTCTTCTTCTATTAACAACTGAAAGGCACTATGATTAATTCTCTAATACTACCACCATTCTCAAGCAATGGCTTAAAGAAGAAGAACTCATCCTCAACAGAATCGCTATAATTATGATTGTACACGCTGCTCATAGTATGCTTGTTTTATCAAATTTACAGAAAAACTTTTCCACCAGTAGTTAGTCACTGGAGTAAGAAGAATTGCTCCAGCCAACATATTACTCCAGTTTACATTGATCGGAAACCCTTCTTCTTTGCAGGGCAAATAAACCTAATTTTAATATCACTACAATTTGTTCTAACTAAGAAGACTCTAAAATTAGACTACTTGTTTCTGCAACTGAAAGGGAATGATTGTGCCCGCCTTCGTACGTAACAATCAGCATGGTGCAACTAAGCAAGTTAACAGCAATCAAAAACTTCAGCTCTAGAGCTAAAGTTCGCTAGTTACAAACAAAAACTTCAGCTCTAGAGCTGAAGTTCGCCAGTTACAAAAACAAAAACTTCAGCTCTAGAGCTGAAGTTCGCCAGTTACAAAAACAAAAACTTCAGCTGAACTTCAGCTCTAGTTCGCTAGTTACAAACAAAAACTTCAGCTCTAGAGCTGAAGTTCGCCAGTTACAAAAACAAAACTTCAACTCTAGAGCTGAAGTTCGCCAGTTACAAAACAAAAACTTCAGCTCTAGAGCTGAACTTCAGGCTCGTCTACTAGAAATGCTGAAGTTTTGCGTGATTGTCTTTCCTACTTCAACCCTGTATGCTGAAGTTATGCGAAAAAGCAGGTACGCTTGCAATTTTTTTTGCAAAGCGGACACAAGTTAAAACGTGACACAAAAAACGAGTATAGATGCAAATGCCCCTTTGGCCTTTGGGAAATTATTTTTATTTTGTCACGTCTTGTTTGTTCGCTGAACGTTAAAAGGGAAAAATTCACAACTACTCAGAAGGAGTAAAAGAATTATCCACTTGAACTCATTTAGCGGTTTCGTCCATTAAAAATTTATACAATATATATTTCATATTATTGTACATCCATTGTATATGACAGTCATAATCACATTGTTGTATCTATTTAAGGTAAGCAAAATGTGAATTTTGTACTATGACGATATACAACGTACCTATTTGCTGGCTATTTTATAAATATTTTTCACTAAGTATACATTATAGTAATACTTTTGAAATAGGTATTCTTTCGGGTAATATTTTTTAAATGCATGGGACTTTGCGTAAATTTCCCAAGTTAAAACTCAAAAATCTCTTACCATTTGCCCAAAAAAGAAAAAGGTTAAATAGTCTATGCCTAAGATTTACAGCCATGTGGTACATGCGTTTTGTAACATTGGCAGGAAGCAGAGCAATTATGCATCTTTGAATCACCAATATTGTTTTAATATTTCAATATTTCGAATATTGAACTCGGTAATTGCAAATAGTGACTTGTCACCCGTATTTGCAAATGAACTTCAATATAAAGTTTCAGTTCCAAATAATCTTTTTTCAAACTTCAATCAAATATTATCCAAAGACCGACTGAGTACTCATGTTAAATCCGTGTAAAATTCTCCTTCGTGAGAATAAGTGGTCCTAGTAATGTGCCAAGAAACGCCAAACTGAAATTAGATTGCCATTACAACAAATTAATATCTTTGACCTTCGCTACGGCGTAGCTACTCACTTTCATGTACTCGTGAAGAAATCAGTAGCACATCTCATAAGATTTTTCTTGTCAAATTAGTACACAAACTTCTGTAGGATTTTGAGACGACATAGAGACAACTCTAATTCTAAAAGCATACTGCAAGAATTTGTTGACCCTTCCCTCCCATGAGCAACAAATAAAGAGACAGGAGTGCAGATGCAGCCTCAAGTATCTGGAGAGCAATTAAAGAGATAAAGCCTAGAAGTCTTGAGATTCATGAAGCATCATCATATCTCCACCCTCCACCGGGGGCGAATTTATACGAGAGATTATGGGACATGTGAAACCATGGTCTCTTCGTAAAATTAGATATTTAATGTACATATTTCTAAAATTGATTCAACATTAACGGTTGGCACCATGCTCCAAGAAGGCTAAATGGTGTACTAGTTGAAGGTTGAGTTATTTACCAAGAGGAATAGGAATCAATTCCCACTAAATACATTTTTCCTCCATTTTTTTTAGTAGTACGCCCATTACTAGAAATCCTAGATCCGCCTTTGGCTCCACCCCCACCCAGGTCAACAATAGAAGTGAGAAGAGTGAACATTCTTCTCCATCTAAACTTCCACTGTCAAACACCTATCTCCACCAGTTAGAGATAAAAAAAACTAGATGTAATCTGCAATCTCCACCAGTTAAAAGAGAAAACAGCCAAGTCTATTTAAATTACACATCACAGGCCAGTCGTTTAAGAACATAATTCACCTCATATATAGGATTGACCAAGGCTTCCTAACAGGGGAGGCTCAAACCTTGATGAATAATAAAATGAATGCATAGCACCTAAAATTTTAAACAGCCACTTCATTCCACCAAATCAATAATGCAAAACTATCAAATTAGGCATACCCAACACGAAAGAATCTATGAATTAAATAATGGACATTATTACAAATCTTGTTGAGACAATGCTAATTAACCATATTCTCTTGAAGGTGACCTAACCAGAAAACTATCACCAACAGCAAATGAAATCCAAACTTGTAATATAAAGACTATAGGCTGGTGCATCAAAAGAACAATTCAAAGGATTCTGCCATCAATCTCAAAGTTAACCAAAACCTTCAATTTAATTCTGCATATCACTTAATTGTTTTCTACCTACTCTTTGTAGGTGATTTAAGAGTGTAAAAAGCTATAGAGAAAACATAATCCTGAAGTTATGCCTTCCAACACCGAATAGTGGAGGTAAAGGTAAGAAAGTTCATTCAATTAAACATCCTTTCGTCCAGAAATTACACTGTGCAATTAGCGCAAAAGCAAACTTTCTAGTATATATAAACTGTTGAATCCCCTTAACATAATCTTTTTAGGTATTGCATTTTTGCATTTTTTTAATCCCCAAGTTAGAATTCCTGGCTCTGCCGCAGCACCAACACCAGTATACACCACAACTGCATAATGCAACAAGTGCAACAACAAAAGATTTGATTTTTCTTCAATTATCATCTCATCAATCAAATCCATATATGCTTAATCTGTAAACACACAGTAATATTCAACTCACCTAACTTTTCTCTCAAGTTCCCTACTCCTTTCTCTATACAACTCAACCCAAAGATTGGAAATCCACAGTATACTAACGGAAATAGCAGTAACAACAACAAAAACCCAAGATATCCAAATCCATCTAGGTATCACATTATTAGCAGCCCCACTAAGATAATACGTAAACATCCTATACACAAAATACGGCCCAGCAATACCTCTGACCAACGAATACAGAACATAAAACGGAGGCGAAAGTAAAGCATAAACCTTAGCAGCGAACTCCACGTCCGATTTCCGAGCATTCGCGAGAGTCCACGTGTTCTGTATGAAGCTAGTAACTTCCGCAAGAATCAAAAGCACGAGAATCGCATACGCTCCGTGGTACACCACGTACCGGCACGTGACGAAAACGAACAGGGTAGCGAGGTGGTGGCCGATGAAGAGAACATCACTAGGGTAAAAAATCAGGTAGTGGGTTAGGTCCATTAAGAAATAGGAAATGCTGTAGTCAAGGACGAGGTTTTGTAAAGGGGTGTTGGGCGAGTGAAAGTCACGATCAGGGTCGGCGAGTAGGGAAGTAACGGCAAAGAATACGGCGGGGGTGCCGTGGAGTAAGGAGATGGCGCAGCTGGAAGCTTCTGGACGGAGCTTGGGTTTCCATGAACGGAAGATGATTAAGTAAGCAACGAGGTAAATGATGAGAAAAAAAGTGAAGAAGGAGAAGAGATTAGGGATTGAAGAAATGAGAATTGGAGCTTCCATATGAATGAGAGAAATAGAATTTGGGAATTTGATTGATTGGGAAATTGAGAATTAGGGGAGATGTTAGGGTTTTATAGGAAAGAAATTGAGACGTAAAGAGGAAAATAGGTAGGGACGGTGGAGTTTGGTATGAATTTGGACAAATTGTGCTTCTCGAGGAGAAGTAAGATTCCAAAAAGTACAATTTCCACCGAGCCAATAAACCTGTAGTTCCCTCCGTTTTATTGTCCTATTGCATTCTGTGTAATATTTACTACTTAGTACTCCGTTCTTTTTTACATGTCCACTATTAACTTTGTTCATCCTTTAAAAAATAATAAATATTAGTAATAATTTACCATGATACTCATATTAATTGGTATATAGTTTTAATAGATTTAAAAAATAATTTGGAATAAGTAATTAATATTAAGAGCAAAACATGAAAAATAAATTATTTTTTACTTGATATGCGAAAATGGACAAATAAAAGTAAAAATCTATTTTTAGAATAATGGACAAGTAAAAAGTGAAGGGGGAGTAAGGTTGTTTATTTTTTGTTAGAAACCAAAATATGGATATTTGAAATTGGTATTAAAACAATAGGCTAAAATTTAATTTTCTCAAAGAATAAGTTTATATTTTGTGCACTAATTGTATATCCTTTATTAAGTATAAATCATAAAATTAATTTAATTTTAATTACATATAATTATTCATAGCAAATTTGATATGGCAACTTCAACAAAAAAGTAATTTTTTTTTGTGTGATAACTAGGGGTGTCAATGAATATTTAAAAACCGACTAAATCGACTGAGAAATTTAAATTTTAGGTGTTATTGGACTTGGCATATCTTGATTAGGTGTTATTGGACTAAGTGGAGAAAAAGGTGCACCATTATCTGACACATGCCTATTAATGATAGAAATTGATGCATCCTTATCATATATGCTACAATCATTTGAAGTCCCGGAGGTAGGATGGGAACAAGATGAATTAGAATTCATCAGATGCAATACAGAAGAAAAGCTGGAATGTTCAGGTGAAACTGCAAAAGGAAAAATGTTTTCATGGAACATTACATCTCTAGTTATATGTATTCTCTTTATGGCCAAGTCTACCTTGTAGCCCTTTGTACCAAAAGGATAACCTACAAACACATGGGGTGTGCTCTTGGTTCAAACGTTTCTCTGTGAGTCTTTAGTGTACAAGGGTAGCATAGGCATCCAAAACTTTTTAGTTGTGAGTATATGAGCTTTTCATTGTATAGGAGTTCAAAAGGACTTTTGTTATTAAGAATAGTGGATGAGAGCCTGGTTATTAGACAGACGACTGTTAGAATGTACTTCCCCCAATATCTTATAGGTAGTTTGGACTGGTTAAGTAGGGCCCTTGCTGTTTCAAGTTGATATTTATGTTTTCTTTCCACCACACCATTTTGTTGTGGTGTGTATGGAAAAGTTTTCTGATGTACTATGCCTTTTTCTTGGAAGTATGTCATAGTTTCATTGCTAACAAATTCTAGACCATTATCAGATCTAATGGTCTTAACTAAGGTACCGAATTGATTTTCAATCATGGATAGAAAACCTTTAATGGCATGAAATGTGTTGCTTTTGCAGCTTAAGTGGTGAGTCCAGGTTGACCTACTAAAATCATCAACCAGGGTGAGAAAATATTTGTGATTGTCATGTGTGGATATATGGTAGGCCCCCCATAAATTTACATGGAGTAATTCAAAAATTTTGGTGGATGAAGTGGTCCTTCCAGGGAATGATAACCCTGTCTGTCTGGCCATAGGGTAGATTGAACAAATGAAGGATTGTTTGGAAGCAAAATTGGCTGGTATAGTAGATATTTTCCTTATTTTTACAAAGGGTACATGACCTAGCCTGTTGTGCCACAAGTAGTCAATATTATTTCCAGAAGATGTAGAACATACAAGAGGAGAATTCACAGTAAAAGGATCAGTTTTATTGCATGAATGGATACTATTTACATTGCTTAATGGATGAGATGGCTCATTTACAGTTGACAATGAATGAAATGGATGAGCTTGATCCTTTTTCTTGCTAACATTGTTATCAGGAATGGAAAAACAGGAATGAGGCAAGCTAGAAATTGAAATAGTAGGTGGACTCAAATCTGAACAGCTGTGACACTTTGAACAAAGAAAATACAATCCACTCATTGCCTTACCAATCTCCAGAGGCCTCTTCATTGAAAGGGCCTGCATTAGACAAAAATATTTGTTAAAATTAACCATGCAATCAAGATGCACTATTAATGAATGGATTGAAATAAGATTGTATTTGAAATTAGGTACATACAGGACTCTAGCTAGAGTTAGTTTAGGACTAAGGAACACATCACCAATTTCTGTCACTTTCACCTTATATCTATTAGGTATGGTGACAAGGAAGGGATAAGTTAGGGTTCTAATGTTAGTGAGAAAGGACTTTCTATATGTCATATGGTCTGAAGCTCCACTGTCTAAAATCCATAGGTCAGCAGTTGAATTTGAACAATTATATGTGGTTGTTTCAGCTATCTCTTTATAAATACAACAAGATAGAATACCTGCAAAGTTCATAGCTCCACTGGTGATGATGTTTAAATTTTTCCCTGCACTATTGACCTTAAAGTTCTCCAACAAATTCAGCAACTGGTTGTATTGTTCCTTCGTCAGGTTCTGAAGGTTTTGGTTGTGGTTCCTGCTATCAGCATCTTCATTGTTGTAAGCTTGCATCTCTTCACACTGGCCATAAACATTTGCAGCAATTCCTGTGTTTCTACCATTTGTAAACTTGAAGTCTTGTGAAAATCCATGTAGCCTATAGCACTTCTCCCTGGTATGCCCCGGCTTTTTGCAGTAGTCAGAATACAATTTAGATTTATTAGGGGGAAAAGTAGGTTTATACAAGTTTTGTCCTGTAGTGTTGCCTTGTGGTGAGTGTAATTGGTTCTGAATTTGTTATTTCCTAGTCCATTCACATTTAAGGAAGTGGATTCCATGGTTAGGCGATTACATGGTCTAATTTCTCTCTCCTTCTTCTCCTGAATAAGGATGGAAAAGGCTTGTGCAATACTAGGCAGGGGATTCATTATTAGAATACTTCTCCTAACAACTGTGTAGACTTTATCAGTCCCATTAAAAATTGAATTAATCTTCGATCTTGCTCTGCCTTGTACATGTTAGCTTTGGCACCACAGGTGCATTGACAACCACATTGGACATGTGCATTCAAGGTATTGAGCTCCTCCCAGAGCTTCTTCGTTTTTGTATAGTATCCGGTTATATCTAGGGTTCCTTGATTTAGGTCGTTGATTTCCTTTTGCAATTGGTAAGGTTTTGCCCTATTAGTTTGATCGTACCTGTCCTCAAGCTCTTGCCATAGATCATTTGCATCATTCACGTATTGTAGCCCATTAGCCAAATCCTTTGAGATTGAGTTCGGAATCTACGACGTCACCATATTATCGCATTGTGCCTATTGATCGCAGGTCGCTTCTCCAACATTAGGTTTCTTACACTTTCTTATGATGAATCCGACTTTGTTTTTCACAGAGAGAGCTCTAAGAATGCCTCTCCTCCAGGATCTATAGCCGGTGCCGTCAAATTCTATCGGAACCAGCATAGTCCTAGCACTTTCCGATGGGTGCATGTATAGCGGGTTGGTTGAATCCAAAATTGTGGTAGTATCTGATAAGTGAGTATTTTACCAACTTATCTCATCTTTAAACTTAGATTTTTGCTATGTTTGGTTAATAAAATCGTGTGTTTAATGTCATTTACTTCTATTTTACATGTTGTATGTGATTGAGAAGTGATGGTGAAGAAATCAAGTGAAAACGAGTCAAAAAGGAGCTAAAATGGACAATGGAAGTCTGCCTAGTGAATTACCCTTCACGAACGTGAAAGTGTAATGCAAACGCGAAGCAACAAGAAGCCAACGCGAAGGAGAGATCACGAACGCGAAGCAACATGAAGCCAACCCTTCGCGAATGCGAAAGTGTAATCGCATACGCGAAGAAGAAATTGGCAGAAAAACTGGACAGTTATGGAATTTCACATTTTTGACCCCCAAACCATTTAATACACGATCTAGCTCATTTGTAAGGGATCTTTGGCTTATTTTTCAGTATTTGGACTAGAGAACACAAATTTTGGAGCTAGGGTTCTTGCACACACATTTGGGTCTTGAAGATTTGAAGCTTTTGGTTGAGAATTTCTTACCTATTTATGTTCATTTCTTCATTTTCTTGATTTGTATTGTATATATAAGTGTGTAGTATTTTTTCCAGCACTTAAATCTTGTTTATGAAAATATTCTTATTTAAAGTGTGGATTAAATATCATATTGTGCTTATGTATTGAACGATTTTTATTTATTATGAAGTAAGTTATTATTTCTTTAATTATTCTTGTTCATTAATATTTCCAAATGGATTATCTAACCCTAGGAATTGCCCATTTACTTCGAATTAATTTTGGAAAAGATTAATTAACAAGAACTTGAGGTTTTAACCCTCATTTTATAGATTCTACCTAGGGATAAGATTGAACTACTTGTAGCCATATTCGGGTGTGCTTAATCTCTTAATTGTTTTAGGAATAATTCAATTAGGAAGTCTTGTTACTCTTAGAAAGAAGCTAATATAGAATTATTACCCGAGGTAATTAACATAAACTCGCTCATATTTGTAAAATCGTGAAATACATTGGATTGTTACTTGAGTGTAATTCCCCGTATATCTATGATTGCAGCCATTGATCATTCTACTTTCTTTCTAGGTTAGTTTATATTTTCGTAATTAGTTATAAATATTTTCTCAAACTTTTCTAAGTGTTTGGCTTAGTGATAAGTAGGGTTTTTGACCGCTTATTTTCTCTCTTTTACTTGCGTTTTAGCTCAAAATGCTTAAAGGTATTTTCGAAAACTAATGAAATGTGCTTGCTTGCAGGAGTATTGTAATATGAGCCAAAAAAATCAAAATCAACTCATAAAGGAGTCAAAAGTGGACAAGGACCAAAACAAGGCAAAAAGGTCCACAGTGCGGACTGCGCAATACTGTGTGCGACTGCAAAACAAGGAAAGAGCCATGTCAGTTTTTCTTCAGAGTATACGGACCGAACAAATATTGTGCGGCTGCAAAAGAGGAGATTCAGAGAGTTGGTTTTGGGCAAGCTGAAGATATAAGGACCGCACCATAATTGTGCGACCGTAGGATGACAACTGCAGTCGCATTCACAATTATGCGATCCACAGAAGAGAAGAATCAGAGAGCTGAGTTCAAGTCCAAAGTCAAGGAGTGCGGACCACACTATAATTGTGCGGCCACAGAAGCAAGAGTGTGGCGCACTCATAAATGTGCGGTCCGCACAAGAAGAAGGAGTGCAGCTTCAGCCCAGAATTGTGCGGCCGCAGAGATGGAACCTATCAAGCCCAGTATATTTGTGTGGACCGCACACATTATTATGCGGCCGCACAACCTCTCCAGAGGCAATTTCGTCAAATATTTTTAGCTTAGTATAAATAGAATTTTTCGTCATTTTTAGGTAAAGGTTTGTTTTGGAGAGAGCACCTGAGCCGTTTTCTTTACTGTTTTGAGTAATATTGTACTAGATTAGATTCTAAACATTAGATTTTCTTTCCCAAATCAATTATTATGTATTCTATCTTAATTTCTTCTTTAGTTTCTTCATTTTTTATGAGTAGCTAAATTTCTAGCTAGGGTTGTGGCCCAACCCTAGTGTGGGTACTTAATGGTTGTTTGATTTAGGGTTTGTTTGTGATTGGGTTAGTGATATTTAGCCTTGTTCATGCTTGAATTCAAGAATTAATGGTTGCAAATATTGATTCAAGCCTATTTGACTTAGTCTCTACTTGAGAAAGAGAGACTAAGTTTAGGAAAGTTTGGCTAACAAGAAATTGGGGTGAACTCAAGAAATTGATAGCCCCAGTTAAAGGGTCAAACCTAGAGATAGTAAGACCCGACTTGAGCATATATTACTTGTTTGTGCAATACCTATTTGGACTTGAGAAAGCCAAATTGGGCAAAATCACTCAAACTACCGAGAAGTTTAGAGTGGGTAATTACGTGTGATTACTATATTACAACCCCGACTAATCAAACTTGTCCTATAGTTTACAACCCGTTAGGTAACCACCTAGGTGGAAGTCATGACCCTAGATCTTTTATCATTTGAAAAATAACCAAAACTAAAGATATTGTCTCCTAGTTTTATATTTGCAATCAATAGCTTAAAGTAGAAGTAAAAATAACAAACAAGAATGTGGAAGTGTAATTTGAGGCACATCATATAATTACACTAAATATATACCTAATCCCAATTCTAACTCCCTGTGGATTCGATCCCGACTTACGTTGGGTTTTTATTATTGCTTCTACCGCCTCACTACCTGTATTTGTGGTGCGAGTTTGGGCGATATCAATTTTTGGCGCCGTTGCCGGGGAGTCAAACGGATTTAGCTATATATCTAGGTTTTTGTGTGCTTTGTCTTCTTTTCCTTCCGAGTCAATAACTTTGTTTTTGAATTGATTTTAGGTACTAAAATGGCTCTCAAGAACGAGCCCATTGGGAATTTGCCAATGGGGGAGGACGTGGATGATGACCAAATGGATGAGGTTTCTCTTGAACCTTAAGCAAATAGACGAGGCCGCTCGCCTCAAAATAATGTTCTCGTCCCTCCCCCACCTCCATCAAGAGTAGCAACACACTGACTGTTACCGAACGAGGGTTATGTAAGTGCTATAGTCCCATCCCTCATTAGGGCGGGCAACTGCCAAATCACCAATGTAATGCTTACACTACTTGAGCAACATAGATTCTTCACCGGGGCTTTGAGTCAAAATGCTTACAAGCATCTCAAAGGGTTCATCAATACTTATTGGGGGAGCAAGCAAACAAATGTCTCTGAGGATGCACTGCGGTTGAGGCTATTTCCCTTTTCTCTACGGGGAAAGGCATTGGACTGGTTAGAGAGATTACCCAATCATTCCATCCATACATGGGATGAATTGGTGGAGAAATTCATTGCCAAATTTTTCTCTCCAGGACATATGGCGACACTTCCGGATGAGATTCTTGCATTCAAGCAAGAACCTAATGAGCCATTGCACGAGATTTGGGAAAGATATCGTACCATGGTTAAAGAGTACCCGAATAATGATATGACCGAGGCCATGATCCAACAAACCTTCTACAGGGGGATCAACACAACAAATCAATGAATGGTAAATTAACTCACCGGTGGGAACTTCATGAACACGCCTTATGTTGAGGCTTGTGAAATTCTTGATGAGATGGCAGATACCTCATCGGCATGGGAAAGTAGAGCGAATGTTCCGCAAGGTGACCCTAATGTTATTCACCTACACAAGGAACTACATGATCATGGGCAAGCTATTGCCGAGTTGACAACTATAATGAACCAATTGACCAAAGCTCAGCTTCAATAAGTTCAAGGGTCTAAACAAGTGAATGCAATGGAAGGTGTTAATATGATGATGAACAAGAGACGACAACAAGGTCAACAAATGCAAAGACGTCCGGAACAATTCATGCAAGATGATAGTGATTATGATCATGGTGATTTATTCAATGAGCAAGAAGAAGAAGTTCAATATGTCAACAATTATGAAGGCCAAAGAAATAATACTTAAGGACAAAATAAACAAAAATGGCGGTCGCAAGGAAATTGGAACAACCAAGGCCACCAAGGCAATTGGAGTGGTGGTAACAATAATCAAAGCAATTGGAACAATCAAGGTAACCAAGGCAATTGGGGAGGAAATCATCAAAGAAATTGGGGTGGCAACAATCAAAGCAATTGGGGAGGTAATAACCAAGGAGGGTGGAACAACAACAACAACAACCGGGAGTCGGGTTTTCAAAGGCCCCTGATGTTCCAACAACCGAGCAATCCACCTCCATATCCTTATCAAGGTCCGAGCTCTTCTAACAATGAGATGGGTAGAATTGAGAATATGTTTAAATAGATGATGGAGAAGAATTCCGACTCAGATGCTCAACTAGCCTCTCACAACACTTATATTCGCAATTTGGAGGTTCAATTAGGCCAGATCTCGCAAGCTTAGAACACTCGTCCTAAGGGGGCACAAACTAGTGATACGGTGGTGAACCCGAATGGTGGGAAGAATACAGGACATGCTTGGCCATAACTACTAGAAGTGGAAAAGGTGGAGATGCAACCACCTCAAATCAAAGAAAAATTGTGGATGAAGATGTTGTGATTCAAGAAGATGAAATCCCCAAGCAATGCAGTTCAAGCTAATGAAGAAGTGAGTATTGATATAGATGAAAGTGTGGAGGAAACGTAAGAAGAAGTGAACCCGTCTAGGAAACACGTGATTGACATGCCGGAACCGGTAGTGCCAAAGGCTAAGGCACCAATGTCAAGGCCTCCTCCTCCATACCCTCAAAGGATTGCAAAGCAAAATAGTGAGAACCAATTCAAAAAGTTATTGATATGATGAAGAGTTTGTCTATTAATGTGCCATTGGTTAAGGCATTGGAAGAAATGTCGGGATATGCAACATTCATGAAGGACTTAGTAACCAAGAAGAGAACGATGAATTGTGAAATAATTAAGATGAAACATCAAGTGAGTGAAATTGTGCACTCAATGGCTCCTAAGTTGGAAGATCTGGGCACTTTCACAATCGCTTGCACTATTAGGAGTGCCGACTTTGCCAAAGCGTTATATGATGTTGGGGGGAGTATCAACTTGATGCCCTATTCGGTGTTCAGAACTTTGGGAATTGGGCAACCAAGACCCACATCCATGAGGTTGTAAATGGCGGATCAAACAATAAAGAGACCTTTGGGTATTATTGATGATGTGCTGGTTCGAGTTGACAAGTTTATCCTCTCGGCGGACTTTGTGATTCTTGATTGTGAAGTGGACTATGAGGTGCCTATCATTTTGGGTAGACCTTTCATTTCTAAGGGGAAGGCTCTTGTTGATGTGGAAGCCGATGAGCTCACTTTTCGAGTGGGTGACAAAAAGGTGATCTTCCATGTGTGCAAATATATGAGGCAACCGAATAGTAATAAAGTTTGTTCATTCGTGGATTTGGTGACGGATGTGATTATTGATGATGCGAGTGCCACAATGAATGCTAAGGATAATTTAGAAGCCGTTTTGCTCAATCTTGATGAGGTTGAGGAGAAATAAAGCTATGTGGAGTGTGTGAATTCATTGCAAGGCATGGGGTCATACACTTATGAGACCCGCAAGCTATCTTTGGATCTTGAAAACCGGAAGACTCCTCCAACAAAGCCCTCAATCGAGGAGCCTCCCAATTTGGAGTTGAAGCCATTGCCTCCACATCTCAGGTATGAATTCCTTGGCCCTTCTTCCACTTTACCAGTTATCCTTTCTTCTTGTTTAACTAACATGCAGGTAGAGTCCACGTTGGAGGTGATACAAAGGAGGAAAAGAGCAATCAGATGGACTTTGGCGGATATCGGGGGCATAAGCCCCGCCTTTTGCATGCACAAGGTTTTTTTGGAGGAGGGTGCCAAACCCTCCATTGAACATCAAATAAGGCTAAATAAAGCAATGCAAGAGGTGGTGCAGAAGGAGATAATCAAGTGGTTAGATGCCGGGGTTTATTATCCCATTTTCGATAGCTCGTGGACCTCTCCGGTGCAATGTGTCCCAAATAAAGGGGCATGACTGTGGCAATAAATGACAAGATTGAATTGATCCCAATAAGAACTGTCACTGGTGGAGAGTGTGCATGGACTATAGGAATCTCAACAAAGTCACTCGGAAAGATCGCGTCGTGCCGCGACGTTAAATCAGGCGCTTTTTAGGAGGCAACCCATGTGTATTTTTATTTTTCTTGGTTTTTCTTCTTTAGATTAGATATGCTTTGTTTTTTGCTAACTAGTTTTGAAGTGTATGCAGGAATGGGTGTGCATTGCAGGGATTGTACAAGAAAAATTGGCTAAGTGTCACAAAAGTGCGGACCGCACCAGAATTATGCGGACCACACAATCACTCTGCGGCCGTACAATTCTATGTGCGGTCGCACATCTGAAAGACCAAAAGTGCATGATCTCTAGAGTTTGGCCTGTCAAAGTTCATTAACAAAGTGCGACCACACATAAAATTGTGCGGTCTGTACAAATTCTGCGGCCACACTCACTTTTGTGCGGACCACAACAATTCTTCAAAGGTACTAGTAAGGAGTGCGGACCGCACTGAAAATTGTGCGGCCGCACTCAGGTAAGTCTGGGCCCACCTGGGTTAACCTATAAATAGGGCTTTTCATAACTTTTTACAATTTACGCTCTCTGAACTCTCAAGCCCAAAGCTAGCACAGTACATATCCCAATTGTTCTCAAACTTCAAGCATTTCATCAGTGTAGATTCTGACCTGCATCCTTTATTACTGGTATGTTCATTACATCTTTAGAGTTTTCTTCTTTTCTTAGTTTTGTTCTCCTGTCTAGGGTTATTTTCATTCCTAAAAATGTCAATAGCTAGTCATGTTTGCTTAGAACCCTGTGGGTAGTGTCTTAAATGTTAATTAGGGCCCGGGTAAGTAGCTAATCATGCTTAATTGCTAGATCCATGTCTAATTCTTGAAAAATTTGTATGAATCGTAAGGTAGTGCCTTGTTATTTTAAATTGTGCGGCCGCACACATTTTTGGGTGGTGCGCAGTCCTTTAGCTTAGGGATTTGTGTGCTGGAATTGTGCGCACTGCACTAAAAAATATGCGGTCTACAACAAAATTGTGTGGTCCGCACTGATGAATGATCAGAGAACCCAGTATTTTGAACCTGGGCTCAAAATTGCGTGGTCCACACTTTTGGTTGTGCGACCGCACTCACATTTGTGCGGTCCGCACTGCCTCTCCTGAGATTGTTTTTCCCACAAATGGCCTGAAACTATCATGTATGTATTTGAGTCTTATGAACATGAACTCTAACTAATTCTTATTGTTATGAATTGCAGACAATGGTTAGATCACATGGCAGAGGAGATATATCAAAAGGGAGGGCATAACCCTTCTGAGGTCGAGGTTGAGGTCGAGGCAAGAGTAACCTGCCACTTGCCATCCAAAGAGCCATAAGCAAGAAACCTACAGCCAACAAAGTTCCCGAATCTTCTGAGACCAGTGAGTATCTCCCATATGGGGAAGCTTCTGAAGGAAACTCCGTGCAAGCACAGTCGGAAGCCCAATCACAACAAATCCCAAGTAGATTCCACTTGGTAGATGAGTCATCTGCCGCTACCAGTTCTTCTGAAGTTCAAAGTGGGTAGCCAAGATTCTGAGCCCTCTTCCTCACATGCCCCGATTGCACCAATCAATGTAGACGATGATGACGATGTCCTGGATGATGGTAGAGGGGATGATACTGCAGTCGGGAGTTTAGAAAGGTTGAGGAGAAGGGAGATGTGGGAAGACAGGTTCGTCAGCTTGACCGCTTCAATAGATTTAGAGAGTGATGTCCCCAGAGATCGCTCACTCTTGAGCGATAATTCTTGATGAAGGATTTGGACAAGCATAACCCAAATGTCCTCAAATAGTTCCAGGAGAGAAAAGGGTAGAATTGGTTCACCCAAAGCATCCTCGATGCAAATGATCTCTTAGTTAAGGAATTTTACGCTAATATGGCTCATATTAAGAAGGGTACCAAGGTGACAAAAGTGCGAAATCTGAAAATCCGATTCAACTCCTGTTCTTTGAACTCTTATGTGGGATTTGAAGAAGTGGAGGCAGTCCAATACTTGGAGAATTTGGCTATGGGTGATGTAGCTCGCCCGTGACTAGCTAAGATTTTGGCTATTCGAGGATCAACACCTCCGTGGCTTACAGCAGGGGTTCCCATAGTCCGGCCTTTGTTAAACTTTGAAGCAAAAGGGTGGCAGACATTAGTGTACAACCGCATTGATCCGTGCCTCAATGAGAACAACTTCTCAATTCCCCTTGCAGTCTTGGTGGCCTCAATTACGGCTGGGTACCCGATTAATGTGGGTGCTATTATGTCCACCAACATCACTCTTGCTGTCCAAAAAGATGAAAGATCCTACCTGTACTCAAACTTTCTCAAAGAATACTTCAAAGATCAAAAGGTGGAGCTGAGGAAATATGATACAGAAGTTAAGGCCGAGAAGCCTTTCTCATGGTACCACCAACAGGGTAGTGACAACCCAAAGTTCAAGGGCAAGGCAACTACCTCTGCTGGCTAGTCTGAGGAGCCAATAGTAGTAGTTACTAACACAGCTGCCATGCCTTCCACAATAGCCGGTCCTTCCACCGGGACATCATCCATTCCACCTTCATCTTCTAGACCACCGGCTTCATTATCAATGCTATTATCAATGAAAACTTCATCCCCTTATCCACAGACTACACCACAAGTCTCCTAGACATTGGCGAGTCTCAATAACTGGATGCAGGCAACTACTTCAAAGCTATATGACATATCCAGTGCTGTTACAACACAGTAATCAGCCTCACTATATACTTAAAATATAGGCCGACAAGGCCATACACGTATCCGTATATATGACATCTGTCTACAATCTTCTAAGAGTACATACTTATCATAAAGGTTGGGACAGGGCCCCGCCATACCAAACAATACACGTCTAAATCATACTGACCAAACAAGCAACTCCGGAGCAAATGGAGTGCACCAACATCTTCCGCTGAGCTGGTAGCCTACTTAGAGGACTCTCGACCTATCTATCGGGACCTGCGGGCATGAACACAACATCCCCAGGCAAAAGGGACGTTAGTACAAATAATGTACATAATATGTAAGGAATAAAAATCAATAAATAATAGACAATAGACACGAGAGAAACATGGAGTAAAAGACTCGACATGTAAGTCTAGATAACTCTGTAAAACATGTAATACTTATAGTGTCGTGCATATGCATATGAATGTCATGTCGTGCATAGGTACATGTGTTTATAACATCATCAAGCCTCTAAGGGCATCCCATCATATCATCTCGGCCACTATGGGCAAAATCATCAACGTATACCAGCTGATCAGGTGGTGGTGTGTATAAAACGTCGTAACATTTCCCATATATATATATGCGTATATAACATCATCTGGTCATGGGGTCAATGTACATGTATAAATGAATGTAATGCATGAGAAGTACGTTAATAACATCTTTCGGATTGTCATAAGTCCATTATGCCTTTGACTAATATCATGAAGTAAACTTTTTTCAACTTACGTATTTTTTTGAGACCCATGAATAGAAGATATAATAATATGTCACATGGGGAATCAAGAACATAGACGCCCCTAGTACTTCTATGAATAGAGTCATTTATGAAAACTGTGCATTTGCTTATTTCGTTTGTATCATTTAGATCATGCCAAAAAGAAAGAAGGGTAGCCTTAACATACCTGAGCCGATTCTCTTGAAAATACCTCTAACACACATCAATTGTGACAACACATAATGACGGATCGAAGTAGGGGAAAATCCGTATAATATTCTTGAGAAAGATTGCACCGTACTCCCTTAGAATCGCAAGATCCTGTTGCTATTATGCTAAGATGCCTCGTATGAATTTTGTTTCAAGAAAATCACATTACTACCATTCAAATGCTTGGCTGAATTTGCTTAAGCAATTTACATTGCTATGGAGATTAGACATGTCTCCCTTTATAACTTTTTTGAGATATCTTTTACCTTAGTGGGTATGGGCCCCACTTAGGTAATGACTAAGCCCCAAGATTCTCTTAGTATTCCATCTTGAAATGTGACATAAGAGTCACTTAATTGATCTTTATGTTACTACCACTTTAGTTATCCACTAACTTATCCAAGATTATCATTAATTATCCACTAATTTCTTGATTAACTTATTAATCTCCCACTAACCAATAATTAACTAATTATCTATATAATTAAAAACTATCTCAAAATACTTAAAATACTACCTACTTTTAACACACTTTATACACCTTACTATTATGATCATGTGGTACCTTGTACGGCACTAGTCCATAAATATCGGGTATTTTAGCTCGGACCGTACTTTATCCCAAAATGTCAAACTTCGACGGAACTCATTTTTTTTGTTTGCTTACCCTATCACCTTTACAAATTTACTTATCACTTATTTGAAATAACATCATACTTATAATCTCCAAATAATCTTGTCCTTGAACTGATGTCAATTATCTTACGACAAATTCAACGTACAATACTACAAGAGGTAACATCGACGTAATATAATGCTATGGAACGTAACATCGACGTAATACTGCAGGGCGTAACATCATCGTAATATAATACTGTAAGGTGTAACATCATCATAATATAATACTGCGGGGCATAACATCGACGTAATACTGTGGGGCATAACATCATTCCCCCCTTTGGAACATTCGTCCTCGAATGTTGACTGATGCACTCATCATTATCATAACCTATAGCTCATGCGAATACTTTAGTACTCTCCTTACCATCTAGGCAACTATTCTGTGAATAAATCCAAAGACCAAAACATTCCTCTCTTTTAGCCTCTTCCTCACACCATGACTTGTGATCGGAATCATTCGATTCTCGTAACTGTTGCTACTTTCTGTCATGTAGCTTGTACGACTCTGACCTTGTAAGTGCGTCTATGCGACTCTTCTCTCCTTTTTCCTTAGGCTTTTAGCCAATATCTAGGCCTCATTTTATAAACATATACAAAGCTTGATAAGATGTCCCCTTGGGCATCTATGGGTATACTGAAGTTCTCCGTTTGGTACTTTCTTAAACTTACGAATATCGCTATACCTTATTTCATAGATCTGTTTATCCATCCATATGACTTTACTACATCCAGGTAGGTCTTACTATACCATAACTCTTACTTCGATTTATCGTTGCTGAATTCTACTACCAAATTCCAGCTTACTCTTATTGTTTATCCTATATGTATAAGTCTAAGTCCTTTAATGCTTCCTCATTACTGTTCATCTTAAGAATGACGGCCTAATATTATTGCATACTTTGTAACTTTTATCCATCCATTATTGATTCACCTCAATATTGATCTACAATCTACCACTGATAACTTGAAACTTCTTACGTAATACCTTGCCACTAGGGCTTACGTTGCATCAAGGAATATTTGAAGTGATTAATATTGTACTTCAATAACCGTTTTTTATAGCATCCCAATGTGATTCATATTATGTGGGTATTTTAATCCCGTACAATTCACGAAATGCTCTTCAAATCATTACTCAATCGAAAACCCAAATGTCATCCTTTATTTATCACAATTACACCCTCATTCTACTACTAGGGCAACATTCCATCTCTTCTAAATGCTATTAGTCTTAGACTCCTTTGAGTTTATTCAGGCTATACTGAACTTTCTATAACTTAGAGAAACCATTATCTCTCTTGTTTTCATGGGCTTAATCCTGAGGATTTATCCATTGTCGTCACCTTCTCACTTGTCTTTTCTTTATCCTTGCTCCTGTCTTCCTAAAACCTTGTCGCTTTATCATACTTTAGCTTGAAACCGATTTTCTTATGTTATTCTGGAACAACAAGCGAGACATCACATGCTCTCAAACTCTTCTTTACTCTTTTAGCTAGACCTCTCAATATTTAGAAACCATAGGTTGGAAGATAAGCTACTGAAGATACCGCTATCATTCATGGATATTGAATCCCCGCGCTTCTAGCCTTCTATCTGAAGTATGGACTGTTCATAACCTTCTGCATTTGAGTATCTCGTATGTTGTTTACCATTACCTTACTTACTTTAAAATCTCACATCATATCTTCTATCTCTTTCATGACCTCCCTTCCACATATGTATAATTCACATACACAACTTGAAGTTTTATTATGACATTTGCACGTTTGGTGCATACATAATCCGGTGGGGGCTTCATACTGACTTCTTATAAGGCTGGTACCCTTCTAACTGGCTTTACTATAGAGCTGTTATAGAATAGAGCTACTGTACTATCTCTCTTGTACCTCTGATATTAAGAGTGTTTCTGTAATGTTCTCAATCATGATGTCTATAATTTTCTAGGTCCAATAATCAGACTCCTAATTTACTTCGTTAATGTAACTCTTTAGTTTCTTCTTCCTTCTGATTAGACTTTATGTAGGCTTAAGCTATCTTCTGATCTGCGACTCATGGTATTAGTTATTACTTTTTCCTTTCATGGACGCTATGAAATATCCATGATACAATCTTCTAACAATTCTATCATTTTCTCATGATCCAAAAATCCCTTCGAAGGAGTCGTGATGACACCTAGTCTCTAAACTAGGTAAGCCTAACATAAACTGAAATAACATTGATATTTACTAATTTTAAATTAAATTACTCTGAACAAACTACAATTCCCAAAACCGGTGGTACAAGTTACAAGACTTTCTAGTTTCTAAGAGTAGTTATACAAAATAAATACATCACTGCTCCGAAACAAAAGGAACAAATGGAAATAAGTACAAATGAAGGTGATTACGAGGCCTGCGAACGCTATAGTAGGTTTATCTTGAGTCTCCACCGCAACGACCCACACAACTACTACCGATCAAATACCTGGATCTGTACGCAAAAATATACAAAAGTGTAGTATGAGCACACCACGGCGGTGCCTAGTAAGTATCAAGACTAACCTTAGTGGGGTAGTGACGAGGAACAGTCCAGATACCTACTGGTCAAATAAATTGAACAGGATTTGATAATAAACTATCAACCTAGAAATGACATAGTAATATCTGTAAGCACGTGATTTTTGCTTCACGGACAATTGCTCCAAAAGAAAATAAAAATAGCGGCAAAGGGCTTCGCTGTACAATTTTTCGGTCTTTCCGTGACATGTTTTGTTAATCGTTTGTGAGTCTATCCGTTTCGCATCTAGTCATTATCAAACAAAAATACAAAAAAAGGGCCTGTCGTTAAAAGAAAATTCAAAAAAATGTGTATGTGTGCATCGTTCATTCTCAGCTGTGAGCTAACTATTTTTATTTTTATTTATTTTATTTTATGTTAATTGTTATAGGTGCTAACCAATATGTGTGTAAGTTTATTTTAATTTTTACAATTTTTAGGAATTTTTAGTTTAATTTGTTGATTTGAAAAAGAGAAAAAAGAAGAGGAGAAAAGGGAAAATCGGATTGGGCCCCAAAATGAGGCCCAAAGCCAAGGCAAGACCCAGTCCAAACCAGGCCTGCCCAGGCACGCCCCCAAAACGACGCCGTATAGGGCGTTCGATCTGAGCCGTCCGTCCAGGCCAATCCAACGGCTCAGGACCTTTTTCAACAACCCGTGTTCAAACCCGACCCAATAACCAATCCGACCCAACCCCTCACTTAAACCAAACGACCTCGTTTAACTACCAAACGACCCCGTCTCATTTCTCACCATCAGATCCAAGCCGTTGAGATCATTTGATCTAACGGCTCAGATCCAATCCCCTACTCCGTATATAAACCTTCCCTTACACCCACGCCCCCTATACCAACACCCCACCCCTTCGTCCCCAAGTTCAAACCCAGACCTCCCATTAGAAACCCTAGCCGCCCTCGTCTCCCTTGCCATTAAAGCCGGCGGCATGGACGCCGGTGGCCACCTCCTGAACACCCTAGGACCACCTCACTGTCCTGAACACGAATCCACTAACCACGAGCCTCGAATCACTTCCATTCGTCTCGAATCTTCGTTTGAAGATTTGAGTCGAACCCGGATCCATGCCAAATCATCCCATCTTCATACCAGACACTCCCCTGACCTTCCTCGTGACCAAACCAAACTTGGTTTGGTCCGAATCTACCCACAACTCCCAAAAATCCAGATCTGGAAATCCAGACTTTTGAAACACATGCACCTGGGGAACCCGGCCAGTTTTGACATGGGTTTGAGGTCTAATAGACCTTAATCAAGGTGTTCTCGTGTGAGAACACCCTGATTAAAGTTTGTTCGGCCTCAGAAGGTCGACGTTGAATCAAGTTTGGGTCTGTTTGATTTAAACATTTTCGGTAAGTTTTTCCTTTCTTTTGTGTTAGTTTTGATTAAGTGGTCAGCATGTTTCGTTGTGTTTGTTTGTTATTTCTGTTATTTTCATCCGGATTTCTTTCTTCCCTGTAAAGGCCTTTTTATTTGGTCGATTGTATTCTGTGTATGACTCTGAATGTACTCTGTGAGTAAACATGATCGTCGATTAGTTTAATCGTCAGATAAGTTGACTCATATAGGCCCCAGTAATTGAACAAAAATTGTCCGATGCCCTTTAGGTCCCTAAATGTATTGTTTATGTGAGCGACTGATTATTACCTGCTATAATTAGTATAGTCGACTCGATAAATGTCGTCGATTAGTTTTCTATAACTAATGAATCGAATGAGCTAATAATGTCGCATGACTAATGAGCCTGTATTGTGATTTGAATGTTGGGCATTACCCATGAATGGTAGTTTGTAACTACATTGTAAACAATTAAAGGCCAGGTCGGGGCAGTTCTGAGATCGAATGTTCAAAGCCCAAAATGCCCTGATGCTGCAATAGGCAAGGCAGTAATAATCCAGGGATAACAAGGGCATTCTGGGGTGTTGAAAAAGACAAAAAAGATTAGTATAAATGGGCTGACAAGTAGGGTACTAATTTAGGATTAAACTAATACCAATGGGGAACAAGACACAAGGGTATGAGGCTTAAAATGAGTAAACAAATGAGCCCATAATTCTGGATTAAACAAAAACCAGGCGTGGGGAATAAAGGGGGGCTGACACCAAAAGATGCTGAGGCATGGGGCTTAAAGGGGTATGGGCAGGCTGCAAGTTGCAGCAAAAAGGGCAGCCTAGCTGCACTGAGTCATTTGGCTTATAAATAGGCCATCTGATAACTTAAGGGGGGCTGGACTTTTAGTCTTCAGAAAAAGAGAAAACGAAAGGTTGGAATTTTAGTCTTGAGGCTGGAACTCTTAGTCTAAAGAGAGGTCTAGTGAGCTTAAAGAAAACTGAAAAGTATAAGGCAGTTTCCAATAAACATTGTAACCAAACACTGCCTGAAAGTTGTATAAGAGTGCATATTGGTCAAGCTGTCTTGGCCAAGTTCTATTGTTTGCATTGACTGAGCTGTTTGGGGTTGTTGAACTGGTGGTTTTGCTGCATTGAACACTCAGTTATTGCTGTTGTTTCATTATTCTTTCCTGGGATTGCTGGCTTGGTTTCGACTATCTGTTAGTCCTTGTATTCTGGGAGATATTGTTGGTTATCTGTGGCTGTGGAAAACACTTGGTCTAGTTGGTTATTGCTGTGTTGTTGCTGCGTGTCTGTGTTGCTGCTGTATTTACTGCATACTGCCCAGCTGATCATTTCCTTCTTCTTTTGTCTCTCTATACCAGGTACATGACTAATACTCTGTCAAATGTAATTGGAAAGTTGAGCATGAATACAAAAGAAAAGACCTGAAGAGTGACTTTTATACATAAATTGTTACATTAGATATCATGTACTGTATAATGATTTTCATTTTTGTTTTGACAATGGAAGTAGCCTGTATGCCCAGTATATATCAATGTGGATTAGTTGAATGTTAGTTTATATATGTATGTTGATTGGAAATATTCCCAATATAATAGGTTGTATCTTAGACTTAGTTTAACTGTGTAGTATATTCTTTAATGTAGGCCAAGCATGAAAACTATCCCCTACTAGTTAATTTCTTTCCCTTTAATAGGCGATCCCTTTATACCACGCCAATAGAACCCAGAACGAGTTCACGGCCTCAACCTCACAAGGGTCGAGCCCAGGTCGAAGACAGACTAGGCAGGCCCGCATCGAACGAGCAGTGGCCCAGGTCTGGCCAACCGCGCGTGGGCTGGATTTGGGCCCATGATTATTCGTTTGGCCGACTGTGCACGCAACTTCGGTCCTGATTTTGAAGCATTTCCTAATTACATTACAAACAACTTGCAAGCATATAATTAATTAGGACTATCTACTGTTTTCGATTGATAGAGACGAACACGACAAGAAACGTAGTTGCTATAGGATATCCTTTAAAAAAATAAGAACGAGATGAGCCTCGACGAAAATAAACAAAACACGCAGATGCGGGGCCCTTGTTAAATGTATATTATTGAAGCATTCAGTTTCCGGGACGGGTTGTTTAGCAAATCTCACAACCCTCCTAAAATAACAATACGTTAGTCTCTTTAGGATGCGCTTTAATAAGCCTTGCCTTCTTAAAAACTTGGGTGCACATTTATGTGACCCAAATCCAAATCTCGACGGATTCGAAATGTATTTCTAATCACGGGTACATTGATTGTGACGTGATCCGAGAGGCATATCCATGACGTCGCTAATTCCTTTTAAAAGTAGAACGAGACGAGCCTCGTCAAAAATGAAAAATGTACACAGCCACGGGGCCCTCCAACTGTATATATATTAAAACACTTAGAATTCGGGATAGGTCATTTAGCGAATGTTACGGCCCTCCCCAAAACAACCATACGTTAGTTGCTTTAGGCGCGTCTTAAATAATTTATTTTTCTTAATTCGGGTGCACATTTATGTGACCCAAATCCAAATCTCAGCCGAGTCGAGATATATCAATAACCACGGGTGCATTGATGTAGCGTGGTTCGAGATATGTTTTCACGACGTTGCAAGTCCTATAAAAATAACGGTGAACGATAAAAGCGGATAAAAGATAAAATTGGCACATAGGTTCATAATTGTATTAAAAATCAGATAAATAAGCCGAATATAACAGTTGAGCGACCGTGCTAGAACCACGGAACTCGGGAATGCCTAACACCTTCTCCCGGGTTAACAGAATTCCTTATCCGGATTTCTGGTACGCAGACTGTAATATAGAGTCATTATTTTCCTCGATTCGGGATTAAAATTGGTGACTTGGGACACCCTAAATCTCCCAAGTGGCGACTCTGAAATAAATAAACTAATCCCGTTTCGATTGTCCTTTAATTGGAAAAACTCCCTTGCGCCCTCTCGGGTGCGGAAAAAGGAGGTGTGACAGCTCTGGCGACTCTGCTGGGGATCCTTTTGACCCAGAACCAATGGTTCAGGGTTAAGAAGTCGAGCTTAGAATAATTGTTATTATTTGGCTTTATTTATTATCTGATTATTACATGTTTTGAGACTAATGTGCTAAATGCTGCTGTTACCGCTTTGATATTATTTGAACTGTATATAAACTGTGCCGAAACCTTTCTCTTCTCACCTCCGGGGATGTGCTCACTGGTTGAGACTCCTTATTCTGTTAGTGTCATACCCTAAATAAAAGAGGTTCGGAAAGTTTCTAAGCCGGCTGGCCTTTTGGTTCCCGGAAAGGAGCTCCTTCCTCAACTCGAGTTGTCCGCTCGGGTACACTGTCTAGAACACCGACCCAGGTTTTGAACATAGAATAACGTGACTTCATGCCGGATCCCTAGTAGGAACGCTTATTTGCATCACGTTGCATATGACTTAGGGGACTCAACACAGGGGTTGGGTCCGTCTAGGACTAGCAACCTGATATGAAAAGACCATTCTGGTGCATCCCACTGTTTTCCGTGCATTTATTTGTCTCATGCCCGCATGCTGACCGGTGTTTGAATATTTGGAATATTGTGAAAAAAGGGAAATAACGGTTAGGAATTGATTGTTTATTGTTGAAAAAAAAACAAATACTGTCAAAACTCTGCCAAAATTTTAAAAAGTCGTTGTTCTGTCTTTCATAATAAAAATATATCAATAGAAATATAGAGTTGTCTTGTCATAAAAATCAAAAAAAATCTTATTTTAAAATTGTTTTTTTATAATAAAAAAAGAAAGTCTTGTGTGGTCTTTACTTTTATTATTTGTTACAAATATATGTATATATATATATATATGAAAAATTCAAAAGTTTTGCTTTATTTCAAAATGTATATATCTTTATTTATGGCAAAAGTATTTATCTTGTTAAAGGTCTAGAAAAGTCCTTTCAGGCTCCCAGTTTTTCGAAAAAAAAAAAAAAAAAAATCCAAAATATTTTCCGTTATTGACTTCTTTAGAAAGTTTTATATATATATATATGAAAATTCAAAATTCACAAAAAATCGCATATATTTTTGTTTTTAGCAGGATAAGTGTCGTTTGTTAAAATCTTATTAATAAATGTGCAGAATGAGCACGATTCCGAATGAACCCTTTTCAATCATGAATAAAATTCCCCTCCAATTGCGGCTCTGGTGGAATGATTTGGGCAAAGAGGGGCATGACGAAATCAAGAAGTATCTGAAAGGCCTCACGAGTTTGTTGGATATCAGGCCACGAGGAGATATCATAAGGGCACTAGTCCCCCACTGGGATCCTGCGCACAATGTCTTCCGCTTCTCAGATTTCGAACTTACCCCAACTTTAGAAGAAATAGCAGGGTATATCGGCAGCACTGAGACTCCTTTGAGGCACAAATATCTGATTGCTCCAAGAGCTGTAGCAGTACACCGGTTCCTGGACTCCTTAAAGATAGTCAGAACAGTTCATAACCCTGACTTGGCAAAAGGTTTTTGCAGCACGAGTTTCATATATCAAAGATATGGTCACATAGGAGGATTCGACAAGCCAGAAAACCAGTTGTGCAGCAAAGGTAATCGCCAGAAGTGGGAAGAACATAGACGAATTGCTTTCATGATAACTTTCTTAGGACTACTAATATTCCCAAGAAAAGATGGGAATATTGACATAAAGATAGCAGGGGTCGTCAGTACGTTGCTCACACAGAGTGATAGTACGTTGGCGCCCATGATAGTATCTGATATATTCCGGGCACTCACTTCTTGCAAAGCCGGAGGAAGCTTTTTCGAGGGTTGCAATTTGTTGTTGCAAATGTGGATGATCGAACACCTATGTCACCGAGCCCAGTTTCTGAGCCATGGATCCGCTGGAAAGACCTGCATAGAGGAGTTCTATACCAGAGTTGATGAAACCTACCTACCAGAAGGAGTTGTAGCATGGACCTCATATTTCCAAACCCTCAACGCCAGTCAAATACAGTGGGCGCTAGGATGGTTACCGATCGACGAAGTCATATACATGCCAGCAGCCAGGCCCCATTTTCTTTTAATGGGACTTAAGAGCATTCAACCATACGCGCCGCATCGGGTTTTAAGGCAACTTGGGAGGTATCAGATAGTGCCGAAAGACGAGGATCTGAGCATCCAGGTAATCGAGATCAGTCCCGACGGCCAGTTTCCTGAAGCAAGGGTTCGTCAAATTTGGAGCCAATGTCAATACTTAGAAGCAAATACTTGTGTAATGAATCAGGCAAAAGGGGAAGTTTCGCCCGGGTATCAAGCCTGGTACAAAAGGGAGACATCACCTGGAAGACCGACCAAAAGACCTCACCTGCAAGAATTTGCCAAATCTTCACAAGAACAGTGGGACTGGTTGGCCAAAGAGCAAGAATATCTTGTCAAAGCAGGCAAACTGAAGCAACAAATCCAGGATATGAAGTTTGAGTGCCAATTACAGTCTGCTGCCCACAAGGGAGAAAGGAACCAGTTAGTCAGAGAAGGCGAGATCCTCAAAGCTCAGATCCGGAGAATGAAAAAAGAGGCTAATAGCCAGCTAGGAAGCCGGGCAGATAAAAGATTGATAGCAGGGTTAAAAGATCAGGTTGCGGAATGCCAGGAAGATTTGGAAAAAGCCAGGGCCAGCACAGCAAAATTGCGAACCAAGTGGGCAAAGGGTGCGATGGCTCGGAGGCAGCGCCTGCAACAAGTCATAAGGGAGTATGAACTGAGCATCGGGACATTAAGGGAAACGAATGCCTCTCTTCGAGAAAGGATCCTCAAGCAAACACGAAATGCCCAAGACGACAGAAGGCAATATTACGATGCAATGACCAGAATGGAAAGGCAAATGGAGATGTTCCAGGATCAGCTTGCCAACAATGCGCAAACACTGGGATTGAAGAACCAACAGATAAGGCATTTGTTCACAGAAAGGGACAACATCCGGGGAAGGATTGATGAAATAGGGCATTACATCTACATGAAATGCTTGGCATATGAGCGAACACCTCGGAAGACCCTCCTTGTTTCCATCATGGGTTGCGTCCGCCGGATTATGAACGAATTGAAGAGCTTGCAAAGAGACCTTACACCTAGAGCCGCAAAAAGGCCGGATGATGCCTCACGGCCCCTTAAATTGGAGAATTAGTTTTGGTCAAGTCCTGTTTATTTGGCTTTGGTTGTTTTTCCATATGTTGTTTTCTTTTTCGTTAAACCGAGTTTGAAACCGTCGAGTTTGTACTATTGCTATTCCTTGCTTGATGTAATTTGTAATAGCAAAACTTTGAGAATGAATTCAATGATTTCACAAAAATTGTGTGTTTTTACTTTAAGGCAGAACTACGCCTGGTCTGATTCACGCGGGGACGTGATACGTAGGCAATCCCCATAAGATTCGACCGCTTTTAATAAATAAAGAAAAGAAAATGTAAATAAAATAAAACGCGGGGTTTCGCAGAATACTCTAAAAAGAGACGAATGAACAAACCGGGATGACGCATGTGGTTTGAAGCAAAGCATGTAGAAACGGTTAACTGCCTAGGTGCATTGCATCCTCTATGTGTTATGATCAAATCTGTTAAGCTCTAACACTAACAAAGTTTGTTGTTGTCTGATACCAGACAGTTAGTTGTTAAAGAATTCTGGCAACACATTCATACCAAACCAGATCCAAAGGACCGGTAGCAACAAGCATGACTACTTCAGAGAATAGTAATGAGGAAGAAAGGCCGATGAGCCAGTTGCTAAAAGAGGCAATGGAAAAGATTGAAAGGATGGGACTAGAGATGCATGCAATGCAGCTAGCCCTGGCCAAAACACAAAAGAGCCCTGAGACACTGGGACACATGCCGGAATACCCTCACTCTGGCCCCTCCACAAGCCGCCCAAATCCCCTCTATCATCAAGAAAGAAGCCCTCATGATTCCCAAGCTCCACCACCCCATCAACCTCTCCCAACACCCAATATTCCCATTTTTGTGGGACCTGCATCAGCCCCTTTGCAGCGAACGACCAGTGAGCCATTGTTTCAGGCTCACGATACACAATACTATCCCCCTGAACCTACATTCCATGCACCCGAACCACAGGCTTACAATCCCCATTTGGAAGTCCCGGCAGAGGTTGAGAAGCCGGTTAAGGCCCCTGAACAGGATGAAGTGTTGAGAAAGTTCAAAAGCCTGGAGCAATCCTTCAGGAACTTACACGGGCTGGGCAACCAAGTCAGCGTGGCATACAAAGATCTGTGCCCTTTCCCAGATGTCCAACTCCCGGCAGGGTTCAAGATGCCCAAGTTTGATTTATATGAAGGGCACGGTGATCCCATGGCACATTTGCGGGGATTCTGTAGCAAAATGAGAGGGGCAGGAGGCAAGGATGAGCTGTTGATAGCTTATTTCGGCCAAAGTCTGAGCGGATCTGCACTGGAATGGTATACCAGGCAGGATTTCAGCAGGTGGTACACGTGGGATGACCTGGCGCAGGCTTTTGCAGGTCATTTCCAGTACAATCTGGAGATAGTTCCTGACCGTCTCACGTTACTGAGAACTGGGAAGAAACCCGGGGAAAGTTTTCGCGAGTTCGGGTTCCGCTGGAGAGAACAAGCAGCTAGGGTCGATCCTCCCATGAGAGAGGGAGAGATGGTAGACTACTTTTTGCAGACATTGGATCCAACCTACTTTGGTCACTTGGTGACAACGGTTGGAAAATCTTTCAACGAGGTGGTCAAAATAGGGGTCATGATAGAAGAAGGTTTGAGGTCGGACAAGATCTTAAGTATCTTGCTTAACCTTGTGTGGGGGACTTCCCCTTAGGATTTGAGTCTTCTATGTTATTTGTAGTCCGTGCACGTGAGCTGACGAGTGTGTGCTTGGACTTATTTGTGGAAAATTTGCCTTTAGGTTTCTTAGGCCCTTATGTTCATTATGTGGGAAGTATTCCGTTATGATTAAGTTTCCTAATTGCTTAAATTGCCTCTATATGCTCCATATGACGTTGCTAGCCTTTCTCTAATTCTTACGTGTTACCTTGGTCCTTAATTGCCTTAATTGAAGTGATTGTCTTCCTTATTGTTTTGATACTTCTTGATTATGAGTTCCTCTATGACTTCGTGCAAATATGATACATGTCCAATTGTTGTGGTTACTAGTGTAGTTATCACGTGATTATTATGTTTGTTATTTTGTTGAGGTTATCGTGCTTCTTGATTTTTCCGTGACCCTTATTATGTACTTGTCGATTCCCTTGACGAGACGTTATTGCTTATGATATTGTTTCCCTTACCGGGATATTATTGTTATACTCTTGTTCCCTTGCCAAGAGTCTTTTATGATTGATGTTGATTTGTAAATGGGATCGGATGGCACACCGCCACGGTGATATTTGAAATGGGTGTGGGTTGCACGCCTGCAACAAGATATATGAAATGAGAGAGGGTTTCACGCCTGCAACAAGATATATGAAATGGGAGCGGGTTGCACACTTGCAACAAGATATATGAAATGGGAGCGGGCTGCACGCCTGCAACAAGATATATGAAATGGGATCGGGTGGTAAGCCGCCACGGTGATATAAGAAATGGGATCGGGTGGCACGCAGCCACGGCAATATTTGAAATGGGATCGAGTTGCACACCTGTAACAAGAAAGAATAAAAGTGAATATTGATTCTTATGGTGAGAACGAGAGTAAAAGCACGAAGGGTAATGTCGTGCACTTTCTGTCTGCTATGTTTATTTGTTGTTGCCAACTCAAGTGTTTTAACTGTTCAAATTCCTTTACCGATGTGATCCTTTGTGAAGGAACCCCATCGTGTTTTCAATACTTCGCCGTATTTATATACATATTTTTCAATACTTCAAATTTCAATAATTGTTTCATTTTTTTTATTCATTTAGTTACTCAATTAAATTTTCTTAAACTGTCTAAGGTTGTATTTTACTTAGAAATGGAATTTCTACTAAGTTAATTTATTAAATTCCTTGATAAAGGTAATAATTTTTTCGATGTTGTATTTTAATTAAAAAGGGTACTTTTTTTATTCAAATGATTTCTAAAAATAATTTCATCTTTTCTTGCTGAGTTCCTAATTAGCTTAGAAGTTGTACTCTACTTTATGTTATGTAAATGAGACTCCTTGAACATCTTAACTGCATTGATTATGGACCCTATGTACAGAGTAACATGAGAACATTATTGTTTAAAGAGAGATAGAAATATGTGGGCACAAGGTGCCGGGTGTGCTAGAAGTTTGGTAATTGAGGTTATGATATGAGACATCGAGGTTGAGATGGCTGGAAATTGTGCATCAAAAACGATATGATTTATTGAGCTGACATCGTCTTCCTTGTTTGAGTACATTTTTACTTGTCTATGTCCCACCTATGTTGGTGTTAAATTATTTGGTTATCTTCGTTTCCACCCATGTTTTTCTTTATTGTTTCTACTGATTGTAGTTTGTTCTTTCCCTAATGTTGATATTGTCACACCTCCTTTTTCCGCACCCGAGAGGGCGCAAGGGAGTTTTTTCCAATTAAAGAACAATCGAAACGGGATTAGTTTATTTATTTCAGAGTCGCCACTTGGGAGATTTAGGGTGTCCCAAGTCACCAATTTTAATTCCGAATCGAGGAAAATAATGACTCTATATTACAGTCTGCGTATCAGAAATCCGGATAAGGAATTCTGTTAACCCGGGAGAAGGTGTTAGGCATTCCCGAGTTCCGTGGTTCTAGCACGGTCGCTCAACTGTTATATTCGGCTTATTTATCTGATTTTTAATACAATTATGAACCTATGTGCCAATTTTATCTTTTATCCGCTTTTATCGTTCACCGTTATTTTTATAGGACTTGCAACGTCGTGAAAACATATCTCGAACCACGCTACATCAATGCACCCGTGGTTATTGATATATCTCGACTCGGCTGAGATTTGGATTTGGGTCACATAAATGTGCACCCGAATTAAGAAAAATAAATTATTTAAGACGCGCCTAAAGCAACTAACGTATGGTTGTTTTGGGGAGGGCCGTAACATTCGCTAAATGACCTATCCCGAATTCTAAGTGTTTTAATATATATACAGTTGGAGGGCCCCGTGGCTGTGTACATTTTTCATTTTTGACGAGGCTCGTCTCGTTCTACTTTTAAAAGGAATTAGCGACGTCATGGATATGCCTCTCGGATCACGTCACAATCAATGTACCCGTGATTAGAAATACATTTCGAATCCGTCGAGATTTGGATTTGGGTCACATAAATGTGCACCCAAGTTTTTAAGAAGGCAAGGCTTATTAAAGCGCATCCTAAAGAGACTAACGTATTGTTATTTTAGGAGGGTTGTGAGATTTGCTAAACAACCCGTCCCGGAAACTGAATGCTTCAATAATATACATTTAACAAGGGCCCCGCATCTGCGTGTTTTGTTTATTTTCGTCGAGGCTCATCTCGTTCTTATTTTTTTAAAGGATATCCTATAGCAACTACGTTTCTTGTCGTGTTCGTCTCTATCAATCGAAAACAGTAGATAGTCCTAATTAATTATATGCTTGCAAGTTGTTTGTAATGTAATTAGGAAATGCTTCAAAATCAGGACCGAAGTTGCGTGCACAGTCGGCCAAACGAATAATCATGGGCCCAAATCCAGCCCACGCGCGGTTGGCCAGACCTGGGCCACTGCTCGTTCGATGCGGGCCTGTCTAGTCTGTCTTCGACCTGGGCTCGACCCTTGTGAGGTTGAGGCCGTGAACTCGTTCTGGGTTCTATTGGCGTGGTATAAAGGGATCGCCTATTAAAGGGAAAGAAATTAACTAGTAGGGGATAGTTTTCATGCTTGGCCTACATTAAAGAATATACTACACAGTTAAACTAAGTCTAAGATACAACCTATTATATTGGGAATATTTCCAATCAACATACATATATAAACTAACATTCAACTAATCCACATTGATATATACTGGGCATACAGGCTACTTCCATTGTCCAAACAAAAATGAAAATCATTATACAGTACATGATATCTAATGTAACAATTTATGTATAAAAGTCACTCTTCAGGTCTTTTCTTTTGTATTCATGCTCAACTTTCCAATTACATTTGACAGAGTATTAGTCATGTACCTGGTATAGAGAGACAAAAGAAGAAGGAAATGATCAGCTGGGCAGTATGCAGTAAATACAGCAGCAACACAGACACGCAGCAACAACACAGCAATAACCAACTAGACCAAGTGTTTTCCACAGCCACAGATAACCAACAATATCTCCCAGAATACAAGGACTAACAGATAGTCGAAACCAAGCCAGCAATCCCAGGAAAGAATAATGAAACAACAGCAATAACTGAGTGTTCAATGCAGCAAAACCACCAGTTCAACAACCCCAAACAGCTCAGTCAATGCAAACAATAGAACTTGGCCAAGACAGCTTGACCAATATGCACTCTTATACAACTTTCAGGCAGTGTTTGGTTACAATGTTTATTGGAAACTGCCTTATACTTTTCAGTTTTCTTTAAGCTCACTAGACCTCTCTTTAGACTAAGAGTTCCAGCCTCAAGACTAAAATTCCAACCTTTCGTTTTCTCTTTTTCTGAAGACTAAAAGTCCAGCCCCCCTTAAGTTATCAGATGGCCTATTTATAAGCCAAATGACTCAGTGCAGCTAGGCTGCCCTTTTTGCTGCAACTTGCAGCCTGCCCATACCCCTTTAAGCCCCATGCCTCAGCATCTTTTGGTGTCAGCCCCCCTTTATTCCCCACGCCTGGTTTTTGTTTAATCCAGAATTATGGGCTCATTTGTTTACTCATTTTAAGACCCATACCCTTGTGTCTTGTTCCCCATTGGTATTAGTTTAATCCTAAATTAGTACCCTACTTGTCAGCCCATTTATACTAATCTTTTTTTTGTCTTTTTCAACACCCCAGAATGCCCTTGTTATCCCTGGATTATTACTGCCTTGCCTATTGCAGCATCAGGGCATTTTGGGCTTTGAACATTCGATCTCAGAACTGCCCCGACCTGGCCTTTAATTGTTTACAATGTAGTTACAAACTACCATTCATGGGTAATGCCCAACATTCAAATCACAATACAGGCTCATTAGTCATGCGACATTATTAGCTCATTCGATTCATTAGTTATAGAAAACTAATCGACGACATTTATCGAGTCGACTATACTAATTATAGCAGGTAATAATCGATCGCTCACATAAACAATACATTTAGGGACCTAAAGGGCATCGGACAATTTTTGTTCAATTACTGGGGCCTATATGAGTCAACTTATCTGACGATTAAACTAATCGACGATCATGTTTACTCACAGAGTACATTCAGAGTCATACACAGAATACAATCGACCAAATAAAAAGGCCTTTACAGGGAAGAAAGAAATCCGGATGAAAATAACAGAAATAACAAACAAACACAACGAAACATGCTGACCACTTAATCAAAACTAACACAAAAGAAAGGAAAAACTTACCGAAAATGTTTAAATCAAACAGACCCAAACTTGATTCAACGTCGACCTTCTGAGGCCGAACAAACTTTAATCAGGGTGTTCTCACACGAGAACACCTTGATTAAGGTCTATTAGACCTCAAACCCATGTCAAAACTGGCCGGGTTCCCCAGGTGCATGTGTTTCAAAAGTCTGGATTTCCAGATCTGGATTTTTGGGAGTTGTGGGTAGATTCGGACCAAACCAAGTTTGGTTTGGTCACGAGGAAGGTCAGGGGAGTGTCTGGTATGAAGATGGGATGATTTGGCATGGATCCGGGTTCGACTCAAATCTTCAAACGAAGATTCGAGACGAACGGAAGTGATTTGAGGCTCGTGGTTAGTGGATTCGTGTTCAGGATAGTGAGGTGGTCCTAGGGTGTTCAGGAGGTGGCCACCGGCGTCCATGCCGCCGGCTTTAATGGCAAGGGAGACGAGGGCGGCTAGGGTTTCTAATGGGAGGTCTGGGTTTGAACTTGGGGACGAAGGGGTGGGGTGTTGGTATAGGGGGCGTGGGTGTAAGGGAAGGTTTATATACGGAGTAGGGGATTGGATCTGAGCCGTTAGATCAAATGATCTCAACGGCTTGGATCTGATGGTGAGAAATGAGACGGGGTCGTTTGGTAGTTAAACGAGGTCGTTTGGTTTAAGTGAGGGGTTGGGTCGGATTGGTTATTGGGTCGGGTTTGAACACGGGTTGTTGAAAAAGGTCCTGAGCCGTTGGATTGGCCTGGACGGACGGCTCAGATCGAACGCCCTATACGGCGTCGTTTTGGGGGCGTGCCTGGGCAGGCCTGGTTTGGACTGGGTCTTGCCTTGGCTTTGGGCCTCATTTTGGGGCCCAATCCGATTTTCCCTTTTCTCCTCTTCTTTTTTCTCTTTTTCAAATCAACAAATTAAACTAAAAATTCCTAAAAATTGTAAAAATTAAAATAAACTTACACACATATTGGTTAGCACCTATAACAATTAACATAAAATAAAATAAATAAAAATAAAAATAGTTAGCTCACAGCTGAGAATGAACGATGCACACATACACATTTTTTTGAATTTTCTTTTAACGACAGGCCCTTTTTTTTGTATTTTTGTTTGATAATGACTAGATGCGAAACGGATAGACTCACAAACGATTAACAAAACATGTCACGGAAAGACCGAAAAATTGTACAGCGAAGCCCTTTGCCGCTATTTTTATTTTCTTTTGGAGCAATTGTCCGTGAAGCAAAAATCACGTGCTTACAGCTGCCCCTCTTTGCACGAAGACACGAAGGGTTTTTGCGCAAAGATAAAGCGAGCGATTTTTGCCCGTCCGAATACTCCGTGTGAAGCATTTTTTGAAAATGATTTGACCGAACCTTTGCTTCAGAGGTTTCCTACATATCCTGGGCTGAAACAGGAATCAGGTCAATGTAGTTCGGGAAATTTTGGTAGCTGGGACTACCGTGCGACTGTAGTGTTTGCTGTTGTTGTGCGCTGTTGTATGCTGCTGTAGGATGCTACTGCTCAACCGATCCCCCTATTACATTGCTCTAAAAGGAAAACAAGAAGCTAAGCTAAACTGAGGATCCTGAGGTCTCATCCATCTTCAACTTGTTCTTGCTGCCTTGCTTTCTTGTCGGCTAACGCTTTCCTCTGACGCCTTTATTTTGTGAACTTGGAGATGATGCTGGTCCTTCACCTTTTCTGAATGTCAGTTCTCATCACTTTGCTTGATTTGCTGGGGATACGGCTTTCTTCTTTAAATCTTCCAATGGTTTCTTCAGTGGTATGGCTTTTCATCAGAATTGTTATACTAGGCATGCTACAACGTTCCCAAACTGTTCCTTTTTCCTTTTGAATGGCGCGCTTGCCTCTGCAGTTGTCTGCTTCTTGGTGCTGGGGATTTCATTGTTTCCCGTTTGGGGATCTCTGTTGTACCCTTCCGTCTTCAGGTGGGGCGACTGATTCCAAAATCTAGAGCTGAATGTATTCCCGCATTATACTGGTGGGCGACCTAGAACTTAAAAGTATTCCCGCATTATACTGGTGGGCGACCTAGAACTTAAGAGTATTCCCGCATTATACTGGTGGGCGACCTAGAACTTAAATGTATTCCCGCATTATACTGGTGGGCGACCTAGAACTTAAAAGTATTCCCGCATTATACTGGTGGGCGACCTAGAACTTAAATGTATTCCCGCATTATACTGGTGGGCGACCTAGAACTTAAAAGTATTCCCGCATTATACTGGTGGGCGACCTAGAACTTAAATGTATTCCCGCATTATACTGGTGGGCGACCTAGAACTTAAAAGTATTCCCGCATTATACTGGTGGGCGACCTAGAACTTAAATGTATTCCCGCATTATACTGGTGGGCGACCTAGAACTTAAAAGTATTCCCGCATTATACTGGTGGGCGACCTAGAACTTAAAAGTATTCCCGCGTTATACTGGTGGGCGACCTAGAACTTAAATGTATTCCCGCATTATACTGGTGGGCGACCTAGAACTTAAAAGTATTCCCGCATTATACTGGTGGGCGACCTAGAACTTAAAAGTATTCCCGCATTATACTGGTGGGCGACCTAGAACTTAAAAGTATTCCCGCATTATACTGGTGGGCGACCTAGAACTTAAAAGTATTGAAATTGCTTTCCCGTTCTTCCAGAAAATTTTCGACAATCGGCAGAAAATTTTCTGCCCCGGTTTTTGGTGACTTCCATGGCGTTGCATCTTGCTGCCATCATCAATTCTTTGATCTCCTGCAACAGACAAAAGGATTTAGTCAGTTTTAATCGTGGTGGTAGAGGGTGCCTTTCTGGCGAGCAATTTTTCTCTCTTCCCCTTTTCTTGCTCTTTGTCCCCATAATTGGTTGGCAGGCAAAGTTGCCTGTTGGGGGTCTCTCGCCTGCTGGGGATCGGTTTTCAATTTATCCCCTTTTCTTCTTTCTCTTTAAACACATGATGTGGGAGTCTGCTTCTAACTCCCGAAACCACTCCCTTTTGGAGCTTACTTCTTCCAAAATTTCCGGGCACAATCCCTGCATTGCCTGGGACCGGCCTTTACGACTGTTTGTATCATCCTGCATTTGGATGAATTCTCCTTTGGTTTCTGGTAGTAAGCTTTGAAAAATCCTTTCAAGACACTTTTTAGGAAAAGAAATAAAGATATGGAAAAAAGAAAAACTTTCTGAACCAATATTTTTGTGGGAGGAGACAATCCAAAGAACTTATCTGGAGGACACAACTGGTCCCCGTGATCATGACGGGCACCATAGATTCCCGACCCAGTCTATTTGTATCAATCGATTTGTCCGACGGTCTGACTTGCTGGGGATGATAAATGGATGTTCATCTTGTTGCGAATGTGGTAGCTTCGCTGATCTGTCTCGTCGCCTCATAGTGCCCTTCGAGGGGTTTTCACTAATGAGACTCTCTCTTTTCTCTCATCTCCCGGCGCCTTATGGTGCCTGTGAAGGTTTTCACCAATAAGACTCTCTCATTTTATATCCCTCATCTTACATCGCCTCTCGGTGCCTGCGAAGGTTTTCACCGATGAGACTCTCTCATTTTATTTCTTTCGAGGAATCGGGGTGTTGTAGATACGACCCTCTCTTCCGGGGATTCTTTTGACTATCAACTCATTCCCAGTCTTACGATCCTTTTCTTTGCTGGGGATCAGTGTATTATTCTCGGCCTTATTTGCCAGATTTTGCATCTCTCGAACATTGATCGGGAGGTCTTTTGGATGTCGATGTTGGTTTTGGTGTGGGATTGAAGAAAGGCTATAAAAATGAAAACAACTTGAAGGGTGATGTGCTACAACTTTTGGAATCAAACCTTTGTTGGAACTTAAAACATAACCTCTGCCCCAGTTTTCTTGCTTGGGGAATTTATTTTTTTACGCTTATGTTGAGTTACGTGCGTTACGCACATTGTGCTATATTGTGCACACTATGTACATTATGCATCCTATATTTGCTATGATGCATACTATGACCGAGCCGTGAGGCGCCTACGTATCCTCTTTGAGGAATCAGGTCAAACGTAGTTCCCACGGTTTTATATTCCTTGATTTTTCTTTTCTTTCTTTTCATTTTCTTTTCCTTTTCTTTTTCTTTTTCTTTTCTTTTCCTTTCTTTTCTTTTCTTTTTTTCGTATCTTTCCCATTAGTGATTCCAAAATTTGCTTAAGGCTCAAAGGGGGAAGCGAGGGTTAAAAGTGTTTGGATAGAAGAAAGAATTGCCTCCGTCATCTCATTATTCAACAAATGCCAAATACAAACAAATAAACCAAAATTGCCATAATTTAAAGAAATTACGCATAATATCTCTTGACTGCATCTGAATTGATAGCCATGTCGACACATCTACCTTCGACATCTGTCAAACACAAAGCACCATTGGCCAAGACTCTGGTCACGATATAAGGCCCTTGCCAATTTGGGGCGAATTTGCCTTTCGCCTCGACCTGATGTGGGAGGATCTTCTTCAATACCTGCTGCCCTACTTCAAACTTCCTGGGGCGCACCTTTTTATTATACGCTCTTGCCATTCTCTTCTGGTACAGCTGACCATGGCACACTGCTGCCAATCTTTTCTCATCTATCAGGCTCAACTGTTCCAATCGAGCTTTGACCCATTCATCATCATCAATCCCGGCTTCAGCGACAATTCGGAGGGACGGAATTTCGACCTCCGCTGGTATCACGGCCTCAGTCCCATACACCAACAAATAAGGAGTTGTGCCTATGGAAGTCCGGACGGTAGTGCGGTAGCCCAACAAAGCAAAGGGCAACTTCTCGTGCCACTGTCTGGACCCTTCCACCATTTTTCGCAGTATCTTCTTGATATTCTTATTGGCTGCTTCGACTGCTCCATTTGCCTTAGGACGATATGGGGTGGAATTGCGGTGTGTAATATTGAATTGTTGGCATACCTCTCTCATCAAGCTGCTATTAAGATTCGCACCGTTATCCGTGATGATCACTTTTGGGATCCCAAATCTGCAGATGATATGGGAGTGAATAAAGTCCACCACTGCCTTCTTGGTTACCGACTTGAAGGTTTTAGCCTCAACCCATTTGGTGAAGTAATCAATGGTCACTAGAATGAACCTGTGACCGTTGGATGCTGCTGGCTCGATGGGCCCGATGACATCCATGCCCCAGGCCACAAACGGCCAAGGTGCTGACATCGTATGTAACTCTGTTGGCGGAGAATGAATCAAATCTCCATGTATCTGGCACTGATGGCATTTCCTCACAAAAGTGATACAGTCGCGTTCCATGGTGAGCCAATAACACCCTGTTCGAAGGATCTTTCTTGCCAATACATATCCGCTCATGTGTGGTCCGCAAACTCCCGCATGTACCTCTTCCATAACCGTCATTGCTTGACTGGCATCTACGCATCTCAACAATCCCAAATCCGGGGTTCTTTTGTACAACACTCCTCCACTGAGGAAGAAACCATTCGACAAACGCCGAAGGGCTCTTTTTTGGTCTCCCGAGGCATGTTCTGGATATATCCCCATTCTGAGGTATTCCTTGATATCATGAAACCAGGGTTCGCCATCTGCTTCTTCTTCTATGGTATTGCAGTAGGCGTGCTGATCACGGACTTGGATATGCAGAGGATCAACATACATTTTGTCAGGGTGGTGCAGCATTGATGCTAAGGTGGCTAAGGCATCTGCAACCTCATTGTGAACTCTCGGGATGTGTTTGAACTTCACCGATCGAAATTGCTTGCTCAGATCATGCAAGCATTGTCGGTATGGTATGAGCTTTAGATCTCGTGTTTCCCATTCCCCCTGAATTTGATGTACCAAGAGGTCCGAGTCTCCCAAGACCAAGACGTCTTGGACATCCATGTCAGCAGCCAAGCGCAGACCCAGAATGCAAGCCTCATATTCGGCCATATTGTTAGTGCAGTAGAAGCGCAGTTGGGCCGTAACAGGATAATGCCGTCCTGTTTCAGAAATGAGTACTGCCCCTATTCCAACCCCTTTTGCGTTTGCCGCTCCATCAAAGAAAAGCTTCCAACCCGGTTCCTCGGGTAATTCCAACTCATTCGTATGCATCACCTCTTCGTCAGGAAAATACGTTCTTAAGGGCTCGTATTTTTCATCAACGGGATTCTCTGCCAAATGGTCTGCCAGCGCCTGGGCTTTCATGGCCGTCCTCGTCACATAGATGATATCAAACTCTGTGAGCAGAATTTGCCATTTTGCCAACCTCCCCGTGGGCATAGGTTTCTGAAAGATATACTTCAATGGGTCCAAGCGGGATATGAGATAAGTAGTATATGAAGACAGGTAGTGTTTCAACTTCTGAGCTACCCAAGTTAGGGCGCAGCATGTTTTCTCGAGTTGAGTGTACTTGACCTCATGCACTGTGAATTTCTTGCTAAGATAGTAGATGGCCTGCTCCTTCCTCCCTGTGTCATCATGTTGCCCCAGTACACAACCAAATGAATTTTCCAAGACCGTCAGGTAAAGGATTAGGGGTTTCCCGGGCTTAGGCGGGACCAATACGGGTGGATTAGACAGATACCCTTTGATTTGGTCGAAAGCCTCCTGGCACTCTGCCGTCCAACCTACTGCAGCATCCTTTCTCAGTAGCCGAAATATGGGCTCACAAGTTGCTGTGAGTTGAGCGATGAACCTGCTGATATAATTGAGTCTACCCAGCAAGCTCATTACCTCTGTTTTGTTCCTTGGCGGTGGCAAATCTCGGATGGATTCAATTTTGGATGGGTCCAACTCAATCCCCCGTCGACTGACGATGAATCCTAGCAACTTCCCTGATGGAACCCCGAATGCGCATTTGGCCGGGTTAAGCTTGATATCATACCTCCGGAGTCTTTGGAAAAATCTCCTTAGGTCTGCTACATGGTCCTCCTGACGCCAAGATTTGATGATCACATCATCGACGTACACCTCAATTTCCTTGTGTATCATGTCATGAAACACCGCAGTCATTGCTCGCATGTACGTTGCCCCGGCGTTCTTTAACCCGAACGGCATTACCCGATAGCAGTAGGTTCCCCATGGCGTAATAAACGCTGTCTTCTCAGCATCCTCTTCGTCCATTAGGATCTGATGATAACCCGCATAGCAATCCACAAAGGATCCGATCTCGCGCCCAGCGCAATTATCGATCAGGATATGAATGTTGGGTAACGGGAAATTGTCCTTGGGACTTGCTTTGTTGAGGTTGCGGTAGTCGACGCACACCCTGATTTTTCCATCCTTCTTTGGGACTGGTACCACATTGGCCAGCCACTCGGGATACCGAGTGACCCGAATGACCTTAGATTGTAATTGCTTAATCACCTCTTCTTTGATCTTTACACTCATTTCTGTTTTAAATTTCCTTAGTTTTTGCTTGACCGGAGGGTATGCCGGGTCAGTGGGCAATTTGTGAACCACTAAATCGGTGCTCAATCCAGGCATATCATCATATGACCATGCAAAAACATCTTTGAATTCCCTGAGAGTTTCGATCAATTCTGCTTTGACATTCGGCTCAATGTGGATGCTAATTTTGGTCTCTTGGATGTTATCAGCGTTTCCTAGGTTCACAGCCTCAGTGTCATTTAGGTTAGGCTTGGGTTTCTCTTCAAATTGGCATAGTTCTCGATTTATTTCTTCGAAGGCTTCCCTTTCGTCACATTCGGATTCATTATCACAAACGACCTCTTGCATCATTGAGTCAGATTCAGATTGATTTATTAGACTAGGTCGAAGATCCGCTGTGCATGCCATGTCATTAGGACCAGTAAAAAGAGAACTGTTCAGAAAGAAAAAGAAAACCAGAAATTAAAATGGGACAAAAGAAAAGGACTTTATTAAATTTGCAGGATAAAAAGGGTTCACACTTTTACAAAACGAAAGTAAAATTGGGATTACACCCTTGGATAATCCGATCAAACAAACAAACAAACAAAACATTAATCAAAGCCTACTACCAAGACTCCCCTCGGACAGGAAGAGGAGTAATCGTCCAATTGTTGGTCTTGGCCTCAGGCCCCACAAATTGTATCTCTGCCCTGCTGGAACCCTCTCCAGCTTCCACCATACTGACATCTGCGAATAGTCTCTCAAAACTCTGATTCAGGTCTTCATTTACACCGATCAAAGGTCCTCGAATCTTTGGGATCGCTGACCCCTTGGCACTTGCTTTAACAAAAGACCTTGAGAGGCGTGGCACTGGTTTAGGCAGAAACCAGACCTTCTTCTTCATTCTTCGCGCCTCCTTCCTGTCTGCTGCGGTTGGTTTGAACCCCAACCCGAAGGTTTCCAGATTCTTAGGAAGGGAAACAGGTTGGACTATCCCTTGAAGTTCAACTCCCAGGCCTTTTCCCGGCACAAATCCGTTACCCAGCATCTCCGATACCATCATGACTGTTGCGGCAGCTACCCTAGGGTGCGGGATGATTTCTCCTTCAGAGATTTTGTTGGCCGACCCTGTATCGAGAATCTGGTAGACCCAAGGACCCTTGTCATCAGTGGTCTCTATGAAAGGCACAATGGTTCCGCCCATGGTGCATGTTGTATCCTCACCGTGCAACACGACCTCTTGTCTTTCCCACTCGAACTTCACTGTCTGATGTAGGGTGGAAGGCACCGCTTTAGCTGCGTGAATCCAGGGTCGTCCTAACAGCAAGTTGTAAGATACCGTGGCGTCCAATACCTGGAATTCCATGGTAAACAGGACCGGGCCAATGGTTAGTTCAAGTACAACATCCCCCACAGTGGCTGTTCCGTTTCCGTCAAACCCTCGGACACAGATGCTATTCTCCCGGATTCTTCCACGGTCAATCTTTAACTGGTCCAGGGTGGACAATGGACAAATATTGGCGCTTGAGCCGTTATCCACCAATACTCGGGTTACCACCGAGTCTTCACATTTGACAGCTAGGTATAGAGCTTTGTTATGCTCCGTACCTTCCACCGGCAGGTCATCATCTGAGAATGTCACTCTGTTCACCTCGAAAATCTTGCTAGCAATGGTTTCCAGGTGGTTTACAGAAATCTCACTGGGTACATGAGCCTCGTTCAATATCTTTAACAGGGCCCGACGATGTTCCTCGGAATGGAGGAGTAATGACAATAGTGAGATCTGGGCAGGTGTTTTTCTCAGCTGCTCAACCACAGAATAGTCTTGTACTTTCATCTTCCTCAGGAAGTCTTCAGCCTCTTCTTCTGACACTGGCTTCTTGGTTGCCACTGGGTTGGTTTTTCTTAACTCCGCCGGAGCAAAACATCGACCTGATCGAGTCAAACCTTGCGCTTCACAACTGACTTCTTCCACCTGTTTTCCTTGGTACGTTACCACTGCTTTTTCATATTTCCAGGGCACAGCCCTGCTGTCAAGCACAGGCAGTTGGACCACCGGCTTTATGGTCACCCGTTCTCTACATACCCCTTTCAACATGACTGCCGGTGTGGGCAGGATCCCTGGTATTACCAATTTGCTTGGCTCGGGTTTGCTTGTTATGACGGACGGGTTCTTCCCCCATATTACTACCGGCTTGACACCTTCTCCCTGCGACTGTACCTTTGTTCCTCCACCGGTTAAGACTTCTTTTGGGGCAGCTTGGATCATCATCACTGTTTGTGAGGGTTTTCTTAATTCTCCTCCCTCACACACCAACTCAATCATGTGAGTTTCGTGGTGCGTTGGCAGTGGGTTTTGGTTGATGTTAGGAGCCTCCGGTGTCTGGACCTCGATCTTATTGGTGTCAATAAGATCCTGTATGGCATGCCTTAACTTCCAACACTTCTCGGTATCGTGCCCGAGCATCCCTGAACAGTATTCACAACTGATTGAACGATCCAAATTCTGCGGCGGGGGATTTGGTTCCCGAGTATGGACGGGACTAACCAAACCCAATTGCCGCAGCTTGTGGAACACAGCGGTGTAGGTTTCTCCCAGTTCGGTGAAGGTTCTTTGCTTCCGCAACCTGTCATTTCTGGCATCTGGATTTCCCCGGAAACCTGCCCCTGAAGGATTTCTATATGCCCTTGGTGGAGGGTAAGTGTTTTGTGGTGGTGCATATATGTTCTGGGGAGCCGGTGCGCGCCATTGTGGGCGAACCGGAGGCTGAGTGTATACCTGGGCTTGGTGTACGGAACAATGTGGTTCTCGAGGTGGATAGAAATTTTGTGGTGGGTTGTATGGATAGTTTGACCTGTGAGGCCTGGGTTGGTTGTAGTGCGGCCTGCCAGCCCTGGACCAACTGCCTGCCTCGATCGTGGCAACCTCTTCTTTCTTTCTTCTTAGCGCACCTCCCGTGCCGCTTTGAATAGCCTGGGTTGTGGCCTTAAGTGCCGAATAGTTTAAGATCTTGTCCGACCTCAAACCTTCTTCTATCATGACCCCTATTTTGACCACCTCGTTGAAAGATTTTCCAACCGTTGTCACCAAGTGACCAAAGTAGGTTGGATCCAATGTCTGCAAAAAGTAGTCTACCATCTCTCCCTCTCTCATGGGAGGATCGACCCTAGCTGCTTGTTCTCTCCAGCGGTTGCTGAAAAAAGATGCTGCGGTAAGTTGGACGGCAGAGTGTCAAGAGGCTTTCAACCAAATCAAAGGGTATCTGTCTAATCCACCCGTGTTGGTCCCGCCTAAGCCAGGGAAGCCCTTAATTCTTTATCTGACGGTCCTGGAAAATTCATTTGGTTGTGTACTGGGGCAACATGATGACACAGGAAGGAAGGAGCAGGCCATCTACTATCTTAGCAAGAAATTCACAGTATATGAGGTCAAGTACACTCAACTCTAGAAAACATGCTGCGCCCTAACTTGGGTAGCTCAGAAGTTGAAACACTACCTGTCCTCATATACTACTTATCTCATATCCCGTTTGGACCCGTTGAAGTATATCTTTCAGAAACCTATGCCCACAGGAAGGTTGGCCAAATGGCAAATTCTGCTCACGGAGTTTGATATCGTCTATGTGACGAGGACAACCATGAAAGCCCAGGCATTGGCCGACCATTTGGCAGAGAATCCCGTTGATGAAAAATACGAGCCTTTAAGAACGTATTTTCCCGACGAAGAAGTGATGCATACAAATGAACTGGAGTTATCCGAGGAAACGGGTTGGAAGCTTTTCTTCGATGGAGCTGCAAACGCGAAAGGGGTTGGAATAGGAGCAGTACTCATTTCTGACACAGGACGCCATTATCCTGTTACGGCCCAACTACGCTTCTATTGCACCAATAATATGGCCGAATATGAGGCTTGCATTTTGGGTCTGCGATTAGCTGCGGACATGGATGTCCAAGACATCTTGGTCTTGGGAGATTCGGACCTCTTGGTACATCAGATTCAGGGTGAATGGGAAACACGGGACCTGAAACTCATACCATATCGACAATGCTTGCACGATCTGAGAAAGCGATTTCGATCGGTGAAATTCAAACATATCCCGAGAGTTCATAACGAGGTTGTAGATGCATTGGCCACTTTAGCATCAATGTTGCACCACCCTGACAAAATGTATGTTGATCCTCTGCACATCCAGGTTCATGATCAACACGCTTATTGCAACGCAGTGGAAGAGGAAGCGGATGGCGAGCCCTGGTTTCATGATATCAAGGAATACCTCAGAATGGGGATATATCCGGAACAGGCCACTGGAGACCAAAAAAGAGCCCTTTGGCGTCTGTCAAATGGTTTCTTCCTCAGCGGGGGAGTGTTGTACAAAAGAACCCCGGATTTGGGATTGTTAAGATGTATAGACGCCAGTCAAGACACGACGATTATGGCAGAGGTACATGCTGGAGTTTGTGGGCCGCATATGAGCGGATATGTATTGGCAAGGAAGATCCTTCGAGCAGGGTATTATTGGCTTACCATGAAGCATGACTGTATCTCTTTCGTAAGAAAATGCCATCAGTGCCAGATACATGGAGACCTGATTCATTCTCCGCCGACAGAGTTACATACGATGTCAGCACCCTGGCCGTTTGTGGCATGGGGCATGGATGTCATTGGACCTATCGAGCCGGCAGCATCCAACGGTCATAGGTTCATTCTAGTAACCATTGACTACTTCACCAAATGGGTTGAGGCTAAAACCTTCAAGTCGGTAACTAAAAAGGCAGTGGTGGATTTTGTGCACTCCCATATCATCTGCAGATTTGGGATCCCAAAAGTAATCATCACGGATAACGGTGCGAATCTTAACAGCAGCCTGATGAGAGAGGTATGCCAACAATTCAAGATTACACACCGCAATTCCACCCCATATCGTCCCAAGGCGAATGGAGCGGTCGAAGCAGATAATAAAAACATCAAGAAGATACTGTGAAAGATGGTGGAAGGATCTAGACAATGGCACGAGAGATTACCCTTTGCCCTGTTGGGTTATCGCACTACCGTCCGGACTTCCATAGGTGCAACTCCTTATTTGTTGGTGTACGGAACTGAGGCCGTAATACCAGCAGAGGTCGAAATTCCATCCCTCCGGATTGTCGTTGAAGCCGAGATTGATGATAATGAATGGGTCAGAGCTCGATTGGAACAGTTGAGCTTGATAGACGAGAAAAGATTGGCAGCAGTGTGCCATGGTCAGCTGTATCAGAAGAGAATGGCAAGGACATATAATAAGAAGGTACGCCCCAGGAAGTTTGAAGTAGGGAAGCAGGTACTGAAGAGGATCCTCCCGCATCAGGTCGAAGCAAAAGGCAAGTTCGCCCCAAATTGGCAAGGGCCTTATATCGTGACCAGAGTGTTGTCCAACGGTGCTTTGTGTTTAACGGATATAGAGGGGAGATGTGTTGACATGGTTATCAATTCAGATGCATTCAAGAGATATTATGCGTAATTTCTTTGATTATGGCAATTATTGGTTCGTTTGTTTGTACTTGGTACTTATTGGATAATGAAATGACGGAGACAATTCTTTCTTCTATCCAAACACTTTTTACCCTTGTTTCCCCCTTTTGAGCCTTAAGTTGTTCTTTCATATCCCTCTTTTGGAATCACTAATGGAAAAGATATGAAAAACAAAAAAAACAAAAAAAGAAAAAAAAGGGAAATTGTAAAAGGAAAAGAAGAAAAAGAGAGAGATAAAAATCACAAGAAATACAAAACCGTGGGAACTACGTTTGACCTGATTCCTCAAAGAGGATACGTAGGCGCCTCACGACTCGGTCATAGTGTGCATAATGTCCATAAGTGTGCATAATAGGCACAGTGTGCGTAATGCACATAGCTCAACATAGAGTAAAAAATAAATCCCCCAAGCAAGAAAACTGGGGTAGATGTTATGTTTTAAAATTCCAACAAGAGTTTGATTCCAAAAGTTGTAGCGGATCACCCATCAAAATTATTTCATTTAGCCTTCTTTTTAGCCCCACACCAAAACCAACATCGATGTCCAAAAAAAACCTCCCGATCAACCTCCAAGAGGTGCCAAGTCAGGCGAATAAAGCCAAGAATGATACACTGATCCCCGGCAAAGAGGAGGATCATAAAACTGGAAGTGGATTGATAGTCCAAAGGAATCTCCAGAAGAGAGGGTCATATCGACAGCACTCCGATCCTCCGTTGAAGAAATAAAATGAGAGAGTCTTGGCGGTGAAAACCTTCGCAGGCACCACAAGGCGACGAAAGATGAGAGATATAAAACGAGAGAGTCTTATTGGTGAAAACCTTCGTAGGCACCATATGGCGCCGGGAGCTGAGGGAAAAGAGAGAGTCTCATTAGTGAAAACCCCTCGAAGGGCACTATGAGGCGACAAGACAGATCAACAAAAGGGTCCACGTTCGCAAAGAAATGGACACCCATTTATCCCCAACAAGTAAGGTCATCGGGCAAATCGATTGATATAAATAGACTGGGTCAGGAATCTATGGTACACGTCATGATCACAAGGACCAGTCAGGTCATCCAGATAAGTTCTTCTAAATTCTTTTTTTTTTCACCAAGTATTGGTTCAGAAAGATTTTCTCCTTTTCTATCTTTTTCATTTTTCTTTCTAAAATTTGTTTGGGAAAGGATTTTTCAAAGCTTACTACTAGAGACCGAAGGGAATTCATTCGATGCAGGATAACCCCAACCATCCTAAAGGCTAGCCCCAGGTAATGCAATGTCGTGCCTTGCAGTTCTGGGAGGAAGTAAACTCCTAAAGGGAGTGGTTTCGGGAGTAAAAAGCAGACTCCCACAGCATGTCCTGTAAAGAGAAAGCAGAAAAGAGGATAAATGGAAAACCAATCCCCAGCAAGCAACTTTGTCCACCAACCAGTTGTGGGGGCACAAAGCAAGAAAATAGAGAGAGAGAGGAAAAATCATCCCCCACCGGAATGACACCTCTACCCACCATGATTAAAACTAACTAAATCCCTTTTGTCTGCTGCAGGAAAATAAAGGATTGATGATGGCAGCAGGACGCGATGCTGGGGAAATCACCAAAACCGGGGCAGTAAATTTTCTGCCATTGTCAAAAATTTTCTCGGAAGAACGAGGAAACAATTTTAATACTTTCTATTCTAGGTCGCCCACCAGTAAAATGCGGGAATACTTTCTGTTCTAGGTCGCCCACCAGTAAAATGCGGGAATACTTTCTGTTCTAGGTCGCCTACCAGTAAAATGCGGGAATACTTTCTGTTCTAGGTCGTCCACCAGTAAAATGCGGGAATACTTTCTGTTCTAGGTCGCCCACCAGTAAAATGCGGGAATACTTTCTGTTCTAGGTCGCCCACCAGTAAAATGCGGGAATACATTCTGTTCTAGGTCGCCCACCAGTAAAATGCGGGAATACTTTCTGTTCTAGGTCGCCCACCAGTAAAATGCGGGAATACTTTCTGTTCTAGGTCGCCCACCAGTAAAATACGGGAATACTTTCTGTTCTAGGTCGCCCACCAGTAAAATGCGGGAATACTTTCTGTTCTAGGTCGCCCACCAGTAAAATGCGGGAATACATTCTGTTCTAGGTCGCCCACCAGTAAAATGCGGGAATACTTTCTGTTCTAGGTCGCCCACCAGTAAAATGCGGGAATACATTCTGTTCTAGGTCGCCCACCAGTAAAATGCGGGAATCCATTCTGTTCTAGGTCGCCCATCAGTAAAATGCGGGAATGCTTTATGTTCTAGGTCGCACACCAGTATAATGCGGGAATACGTTTAGTCTTATATTGCAGATTTTGAAATCAGTAACCCCATTGGAAGGCGGAAGGTTACAACAGGCATCCCCAGCAGGAAACAATATAACCCCCAACACAGGGAAGCATAAGGTTGAAAACTCAAGTGCATGCGTCAGAAGGAAGAAAGGACGCGTTTTGAAAGAAGCGGCTTGCGAACATTAGACCGTGCCCAACCTAACAAGTCCGATGAAGAGGGCCGTACCACCAAAGGAACCATTGAAAAGCTTAATGAAGAAGGCCATGTCCCCAGCGGGCCGAGCAAAATGATGAAAACTGGTACTCATAGGAGCAAAGGGCCAGTACCATCCCTCAAGTTCACAAAATAAAAGCATCGGAGGAAAACGCAAGCCAACAAAAAGCAAGGCGACAAGAACGAGTTGAAGATAGATGAGATCTTATGGTCCATAGCCTAGCCTAGCTTCTTTTTTTCCTTTTATAACAATGTAACAAGGAGATCGGTAAGCAATAACAGCATACAGCAGCATGAAGCAGTTCACAACAATAGCAAACATTACAGTCACACGGTAGTCCCAGCTACCAAAACTTCCCGGACTACATTGACCTGATTCCTGTTCAGCCCATGATATGTAGGAAACCTCTGAAGAAAAGGTTCGGTCAAATCTTTTTCGAAAAAATGCTTCACACGGAGTACTCGGACGAGCAAAAATCGCCCGCTTTATCTTTGCGCGAAAACCCTTCGTGTCTTCGGGCAAAGAGGGGCAGCTGTAAGTACGTGATTTTTGCTTCACGAAAGTTACTCCAAACAGAAAAGAAAATCAAAAATATATGTTAAAATGGTGTGGTAATTGTTATAGGTGTTAACCAATATGTGTGTAAGTTTATTTTAATTTTTTACAATTTTTTTTAGGAATTGTTAGTTTAATTTGTTGATTTTAAAAAAGGGAAAGGGAAAATCGGATTGGGCCCCAAAATGAGGCCCAAAGCCAAAGCAAAGACCCAGTCCAAACCAGGCCTGCCCAGGCACGTCGCCAAAACGACGCCGCATAGGTCGTTCGATCTAATCCATCCGTCCAGGCCAATCCAACGGTTCAGGACCCCTTTCAGCAACCCGTTTTCAAACCCGACCCAGTAACCGGTTCAACCCAACCCCTCACTTAAACCAAACGACCCCGTTTCCATACCAAACGACCCCGTCCTGTCAGTCACTAGCTGATCCAAGCCGTTGAGATCATCTGATCTAACGGCCCAAATCAAATGCCCCATTACGTATATAAACCTCCCATCACACCCCACGCCCCCCAAACCAAACCCCACCCTTCCCCACTGTACACCATCATCCCAAACACAGCCCCTTCCCGTTCCAAAACCTAGCCGCCCCCATACACTCTCACCCTAAACTCGGCGGCCCCCACACCAGTGACCACCAAAACAACACCCCTGATGCACCTCACCACCCTGAACACGAATCCACCAACCATATACCTCGAATCACACTCCGTCGTCTCGAATCTTGATTTGAAGATTCGATACCAAACCCCGATCTACACCAAACCAACCCAAACTCACACTGGACAACCCCCTGACCTCCCTTGTGACCAAACCAAGCCTGGTTTGGTCCGAATCTACCCACAAATCCTCAAATCCCAAATCTAAAGATTCAAACCCTAGAACACAAGAACCTGGGGAATCCGACCTGTTTCATAGAGGGTTTGGGGTCTAATAGACTTTGATCAAGGTGTTCTCGGTTGAGAACACCCCGATTAAAGTTTGTTCGGGCTCAAATGGTCAAAACTGGTTCAGACCTGGCCCGTTCTTAGTTAAGCATTCAGTAAGTTTTCTTTTCCTTTTCAGTTTCGTTTAAGTACTGTCTGAATTTGTTAAGCATGTTTTGTTGTAGTTGTTTGGTGTTTCTGATATTTTTCAATTTTCTTATGTCTTTGTAAAGACCTTTTATTTGGTCATTTGTTCTTCTGTGTATATGTGAATACGTCTTGTGATATATATGCTCGATGAGATTAGTCGTCGAATAGATAGTTCGCATGGCCTCCCAGTGATTGTGCAAAGTTGTCTGAAGCCATTCGGGACCCTGTATGTGTTGTTTATGTGATCGACTAGTTATTTCTTGTTATAATTAGTATAGTCGATTTGATAAACGTCGTCGATTAGTCTCCTATAACTGAAGGTTCAAATATTTTAATTCATACAACTTCACATGAGTGAACGAACCTGTTATTGTTAATTGATTGCTTGACATTGTTTGAAAGTGGCTTGTAACTGCATTATAAACAACTAAAAGACTCAGGCTAGGGCAGTTTTGAATTTGAACTTTCAGAAGTTCAAAATGCCCTGATGCTGCAATGGTTTAGGACAGTAATAATTAGGGTTTAACAAGGGTAGTTTGGGTGTAAAAAAGAACAGAAATGATTAGTTTAAATGAGCTGACAAATAGGGTACTGGATTAGGATTAAAATAATGTAATAGTGGGGGGCCAAACTTGTTAGCATGGGGATGATTGAATAAAAAAGGGCTGCCCATGCTTTTGGGCAGAAAATACAGGCTAAAGGCCTGTCGAATGGATGGGCATGGGGGAATACTTTTAGTTTAAAAAAGAAGTTATGGGCAGAAAGGAGGAAAAGGGGGTTCAAGGCAGCTTAGTGCTTGCCATTTCTGCCTATAAATGGGATTGTTTCAGAACATAAAAGGGGGCTGGACAATTTTAGTCTTCAGAGAGGTTTGAAGTTGAAAAACTGAAAGAAAGAAAGAAAAAGAAAAATTTCAGAATATTGTAGCCAAACATTGTCTGAAAACTACACAAGAGTTCGAGTAGGTCGAGTTTTTTTTTTGGTGGAAACTTGCCGTTGGTTATCTGCTGAGCTGTTTGCGATTGTTAAACTGCTGGTGCTGTTACATTCGATATTCTGGGCTTCCTGCTATTTTTCTACTCTGTTTCTGGGATTGTCTGTTCGTTGCTCGATCACTTGTGAGCTTCATCATTGTTGGGCTGGTTGTTGTTGCTGTGTATCTGCTGTTGCTGTGTTTGTTACATACTACTCAGTTGATCATTCTCCTTCTTCTTTTGTTTTCCTACCAGGTACACGACTAATATACTACCAATGTAATTTGAAAGTCGAGCATGAATACAAAAGAGAAGAGTTGAAGATGTTATTTTATACATAGCCTGTTATATTAAATACCATGTGATGTATAATAGTTTACGTTTTGCCTAGATACTGGAGTTAGCCTTCCTACATAATGAATGCAAATGTGGGGTAACTTGATGTCGTATTGTCCGTGTAGGCTGATAGTCAGCAGGATTGACAGTATAGTAGGCTATATGTTAGAAGTTAGCTATGTTTGTGATTAGCATGTCCTTTAATGCATGTCAAGTATGAAACTATCCATTGTTAGTTAATTTCATTTCCTTTTGATAAATTGCCTCCTTATAATTGGCAAACCATTGCTTTAAAACAAACAGCGCAAGTCTGCACTTCTCAACCTCACGAAGGTTGAGCCCCAAATCAAACGAACCCAGTAGGCTTTCATCGGAAAAACAGTGGCCCAGGCCCAGCCGATATTGTGTGGGTTGGGATTGGGCCCATAATGTTCGATCAACTGTCCGTGTGCATAGCCATGTTTTCTTATTCTGCAAAGGCATTCGGAATCTCGTTATAAATAACCTGCAAGCATGTAATTGAGTAGGGTCATTTTACTTTCAATTAGTAGAGACAAATACGACAAGAAACATAGCCGCTATAGGATATCCTTCTAAAAAATAAAGATGAGATGAGCCTCGACAAATAAAAATGCACAAGCTGCGGGGCCCTCGTTAAATGTATATATAATGGTTTAATTAGAATTCGGAAGGACCGTTTAGCGAATTTCACGGTCTTCCCCAAAATAATAACGCGATAGTCTCTTTAGGCGCGTGTTTAATATTTTACTTTCTTAAGCCTGGGTGTGCATTTCATGCGACCCGAATCCAAATCCCAAAACATCAAATAAAACGTGTTCCGGATTGTGGGTGCATTTCATGTAACGCAGTCCAAAGACGTGTTTTAAGCGATGTTCATATTTCTTTTAAAAACAATAATAATAAAGCGGTTAAAAGATAAAATTTGCACATAAGTTCATATTTGTATAAAATCAGACAATCAAGCCGAATATAACAGTTGAGCGACCGTGCTAGAACCACGGAACTCGGGAATGCCTAACACCTTCTCCCGGGTTAACAGAATTCCTTATCCGGATTTCTGGTACGCAGACTGTAATATGGAGTCATTCTTTTCCTCGATTCGGGATTAAAATTGGTGACTTGGGACACCCTAAATCTCCCAAGTGGCGACTCTGAAATAAATAAACCAATCCCGTTTCGATTGTCCTTTAATTGGAAAAACTCCCTACGCCCCTCACGGGTACGGAAAAGGAGGTGTGACACATATAAATACATATATATACGCATATATAACGCCATCTGGTCATGGGTCAATGAACATATATAAATGAATGTAACGCATGAGAAGTACATTAATAACATCTTTCGGAGTGTCATAAGTCCATTATGCCTTTGAGTAATATCATGAAGTAAACTTTTTTCAACTTACGTATTTTTTTGAGACCCATGAACAGAAGATATAATAATATGTCACATGGGGTAAGAACATAGACACCCCTAGTACTTCTATGAATAGAGTCATTTATGAAAACTGTGCGTTTGCTTATTTCGTTTGTATCATTTAGATCATGCCAAAAAGAAAGAAGGGATAGCCTTAACATACCTGAGCTGATTCTCTTGAAAATCCCTCTAACACATGTCAATTGCGACAACACGTAACGACGGATCGAAGTAGGAAAAATTCGTATAATATTCTTGAGAAAGATTGCACCGTACTCCCTTTGAATCACAAAATGCCGTTGCTATTACGCTAAGAAGTCTCGTATGAATTTTGTTTCAAGAAAATCACGTTACTACCATTCAAATGCTTGGATGAATTTGCTTAAGCAATTTACATTGCTAAGGAGATTAGCATGTCTCCCTTCGTAACTTTTTTGAGATATCTTTTACTTTAGTGGGTGTGGGCCCCACTTAGGTAATGACTATGCCCTAAGATTCTCTTAGTATGCCATCTTGCAATGTGACATAAGAGTCACTTAATTAATCTTTATGTTGCTGCCATGTTAGTTATCCACTAACTTATCCATGATTATCATTAATTATCCACTAATCTCATGATTAACTTGTTAATCTCTCACTAACCAATAATTAATCAATTATACACATAATTAAGAATTATCTCAAATTACTTAAAATACTAATTACTTTTAACACACTTTATACACCTTACTATTATGGTCATGTGGTGCCTTGTATGACACTAGTCCATAAATACCAGGTATTATAGCTCAGACCGTACTTTATCCCAAAATGTCAAACTTTGACGGAACTCATTTTCTTTGGTTCACTTATCCTCTCAACTTTATGAATTTACTTATCACTTGTTTGAAATAGGGTAATACTTATAATCTTCAAATAATCTTGTCCTTGAACTGATGTCAATTATATTATGACAAATTCAACGTACAATACTACAGGGTATAACATCATCGTAATATTATGCTGTGGAACATAATATCGACGTAATACTGCAGGGCGTAACATTATTGTAATATAATACTGCAAGGTGTAACATCGTCGTAATATAATACTGCGGGGCATAACAGAAGGAATGCGGCCGCAACCCAGAATTGTGCGGCTGCAGAGATGGAACTTGTCAAGCCAAGTCTATTTGTCCGGACTGCACACATTATTGTGCGGACCGCGCACATTATTGTGTGGTTGCACAACCTCCACTGGGGCATTTTCGTCAAATATTTTCAGCTTAGTATAAATAGAACTTTTTATCATTTTTAGGTAAAGTTTTGTTTTGGGGAGAGAACCTGAGCCATTTTCTTTACTGTTTTGAGTAATATTGTACTAGATTAGCTTCTAAATATTAGCTTTTCTTTCCCTAATCAATTATTATACATTCTATCTTAGTTTCTTCTTTAATTTCTTTATTTTTCATGAGTAGCTAAATTTCTAGCCAGGGTTGTGGCCCAACCCTAGTGTGGGTACTTAATGGGTGTTTGATTTAGGCCTTGTTTGTGATTGAGTTAGTGATATTTAGCCTTGTTCATGCTTGAATTCAAGAATTAATGGTTGCAAATATGGATTCATGCCTGTTTGACTTAGTCTCTACTTGAGAAAGAAAGACTAAGTCTAGGAAAACTTGGCTAACAAGAAATTGGGGTGAACTCAAAAAATTGGTAGCCCCAGATAAAGGGTCAAACATAGAGATAGTAAGACCCGACTTGAGCATATATCATTTGTTTTGTGCAATACCTATTTAGACTTGAAAAAGCCAAATTGGGCAAAATTACTCAAACTACCGAGAGGTATAGAGTGGGTAATTGCGTGTGATTGCTATATTACAACCTCGACTAATCAAACTTTCCCTAGAGTTTACAACCCGTTAGGTAACCACCTAGGTGGAAGTCACGACCCTAGATCTTTTTTCATTTGAAAAACAACCAAGACTAAAAATATTGTCTCCTATTTTTATATTTGCAATCAATAGCTTAAAGTAGAAGTAAAAACAACAAACAAGAGTGTGGAAGTGTAATTTGAGGCACATCATATAATTACACTAAATATATACCTAATCCCAATTCTAACTCCCCGTGGATTCGATCCCGTCTTGCGTTGGATTTTTATTATTGCTTCGACCGCCTATCTATCTATATTTATTGTGTGAGTTTGGGCAACATCACTTATCATAATAAGTAATAATTCTCTTACACGCCTAATCGCATACATATTATTCTCTGTGGGATTTTACCTCGACTCATAGTTGGTAAATTATATTGCATGCGACCGTGTCCATTTGTTTTTTCGTAGTGGATTTGGACGTTATTAAAATTGGCGTTGTTGATGGGGAACACTTTGGAGTATTTAGGTTGTTTGAGAAGTAAGCGTAAGTGCTTTGATCCAAACTTATGAATATTTGTGTAATTATTTTCTTATCTTTGTTTATCTTCTTATTTGTTTTCTTGTTTATTTTCTTAGTTTTGAAAAATGGCATCATGTAATAAAAATCGGCCGGATGGTAGTTGTTTATACTTTGATGACCCTTGTCCTTATTGTGGAAGACCACACTCTTGGAAAAATTGTTTAAATTCTCCCGAGGGCGGATTGTGCGCACAATCTCAAACCTATGAGTGGAGTATATGTGATAAGTGTGGTGGTCAAAATGACCATTGGGATAATTGTGCTTATTTGTCCTTCCCTTCCCCAAACCGCTGCTATGATAATTCTACTTTTTGTGATGATAAGTACATGCAAATGGAAGTGGAAGAAGTTGAGCATGGTAAAAATGAAGAGTTCAAGTTCATGGTGGAATGCCTTCGTGAAGGAGGAAACAAAGAGCAAAGTGCCTTGGAGGAGGTTTTGGAAAATAGTCTCTAAAATGATTTGGTGCTTGAAAGGTTAAACCCACAAATGAGAGAAATGCTTGAAGCTTTAGAGGTCTAAAAAGCCTCGAAAGTGAATGATAGCCAAGAACCTTCCTTAGAGGTTGAAGCCGAAAATTCTTCTTTGGATCTTGATCAAAACCAAGAAGAACTCTCAAATGCTCAAAATGAGAAGATGATGCTCATGTTGGAGGCCATTCTTGACAATAAGTAGAAGCAAAGATTGGCACTCAAGGACTTAAAACAAGCACTAACTCATAATGATAATAATATCTGCACCTTGGAAAACCAAATGAAAATATTGGTTGAGGCTCACTATGACCACCAACTTGAGAGTGTGGAAAGAGATCAAGAAGAGTCCAACTTCGAGGAAGAAAGTGAGCTTTATTTTGAGGAATCAAGAATTGAACATCGGCCAACTGACCCATTGCTTGTTAGTGATGCCAAGAAAAATATGGAATTAGAGTATACCGGTGTAATTGAAATTATGGTTGAGATTGACTCTAGTTCGGGGGGAAAAGAGGATGTCAAAATTCGGGAAGAATTGCAATTTGAAGGCTTGAGGACGCATTTCAAGTATTTTTCAACTTTGGAATTGCATGGTAATATGGAAGTTGAGTCGTGCGAATCCATATGGAAGTGCAAAGATGAACAAGAGCCATACATTTTGCAATTTGCATATTCAAGAATGCAAAATGACATTCTTCAAAAGAAAGCCAATAAATGCAAAATGAAGGAATTGAAGTTTGGCTTGATCATTTATTTACCAACCCTCGTTGCTTGTGGTCACAAGCTTGATTCCAAGTTAGGTGTCCAATTTATATCGTCCAAGTGGTGAGAAAAGAGGTAAAGTTGATTCGTGTCGTGCCACGACGTTAAATACGGGCTCTTGGTGGGAGGCAACCTATCATTTTTCAAAATTGTTAATCGTTTTTGAAATTTTCTTTTTTTTTTAGAATAGTTTAGTATATTATTTTTGACTAATGTGCCAAGTTTCACAATTTTTGGAGTTGATTTGGGCAGGTCGGGGTAACCGGAGAACCAAAAAATAGTAGCTGAAGGAAATTACAGAAGCATACTTCGCGTTCGCGATGGACTCTCGTGATCACGAAGGGTAATAAGATTTTAAGCCGACGCATCCATGATGACTTTGTCGCGTTCAGACTATTGGCCATATTTAACCCTTTACAAAGATGATTGGTCCCACGCGAGCGCGAACCTTAGGTAAGGTTAATATATTAAAACACTGGGAATCAACGCTTAACCCCTCTTTGCTCAAAGAACAGTTTCTTCTACTCCTTAAGCCCCCAAAAATCAAATTATTCGTAATCTTCAAGTCCATTGCGATTTTCCATCTCCATTTGCAAGGTATGTGATTTCCTCTCTTGTCTCTTAATTCTTTCTTCTCTTTCTTGGTGTGAAACAATAGAAGAGGAACCATGGTTGTTTTGTGCTTAGGGTTTAAATTTTGAGTCTTAAATGTTAACCTTATGTGTGAAATTTGTTGTTGTTTGCTGGGTGAGGTTGATTGAGTGTGATTGTCTTTTTACTGAAGAAAATTTGGTCAAGATTTGTGCTACAATGGTCTGTAAAATGAACAAAGAAAAGAGGGCGCACACACTATTTGACAAAATGCTTGAAAGAAAAACAGGTCTGGGCGATGAAGATGACCTTTGCGAACGCGATGGTCTTCTCGTGAACACAAAGGTCAAATTTCTAGGTAAAATGATTTGACCTTCGTGAACGTGATGGTCTGCTCACAAACGCGAAGGTCTAAATCTGGGCAAAAAAAATTTCTCTCCGCGAACGCGGTAGCCCTTACGCGAATGCGAAGAACAATCACTAGAAGTTCCAAAAATGGCTAAAAATAGTAGCTTTCCACAACTCTGCCCAGGACCTTTTTCGCCCATTTCTTTGGTCTAAATACTTCCTAATAAATTGTTTTAAGTGTCTATATGAGCTTTTAACATTGTTGTTCTAGAAGATGAACAAGAGGAACCCTTTGATCATGACCAATTTTTATTTGCAGAATGTAAATGGAAATATGATGAACTCTAGTCAAAAACCATCGTCCAGGAAAGAGTCATAAACATGGAAAAGGTTGAAGCTAAAATGCCGGGCTTCTACACAAGATTGGTAGAAAGCAGGTGGATTTGTTTTGCCGATCAACCAAATGATGCCAACTACACAATAGTGTTGGAATTTTATGCAAACACCTTCAGGAATGACTTCCAAGGAACCTTAGTTACTACTGTACGGGGTGTACAAGTCAATTTTAGCCCTGAGGTAATAAACAAAATTTATAGCCTTCCCAATGCCGATAATGAGGTTTACAGAGACAGAGCAAAAGCAGGAGGAAACCAATGGTTGGTGGACAAATTGCATGATGGGGTGACCCCGAAGTGGATGACAGTGCACAAGGGAGTTGATTCTCATGACTTCACTGCTGAGGCAAAGTCGTGGCTCTCTATTATCTGTTCAAGAGTCTTGCCTTCTATAAATCACACTAATATGAGACTAGATAGGGCATTGATAATTGCTGTTATCATGGATGGACTACCCGTGAACGTGAGGGAGAACATTGTTAGAGAAATCGAGGAAGCCACCCATGGGAGGTCCAAGAGCCTATTCTTCCCATACTTGACCAATAATATGGAGAAATTCCAGGAAAGCCAATGATCCACCCATTGCTGAAAAGGGGACCCACTGACAAGCAAAACAATAGGAGGATTGATGTTGCATCCTCTTCATTTAGGCAATTCTCTGAGGCCACCACTGATCCCATTGGATCCTTTGCACTTGCACTAGGGTCATTTGACCTCATGGTACCACTCTAGTCCGGACCTCACAATATACGTCACCTATCCAGTCAGATACATGGAGTAGATGCACACATTAGGCAGCTTATAGTTGGTCTTCCGACTGGCCCACCTGGGGCTAGCACATCTACTAGCACTGCTGCCCAGCCATCCCTGAATGATATGGTCAAAGAGCAAAAAGCAATAATGGCCAAGTTGGAAGCCATGAACAACAGGTTGGAAAATATGAGCCATCGGCAAGGGAAGATTGAGAAGCGGCAGAGAAAGTTCAAGGAGCATGAGAAAAAGAAAAGAAAATTTCTGTCCAAAATGATGCACAATCTGAAGCATTCTGTGGCTCACATGAATCAGAGGATGATGATGATAAGGATTTGGAGCTCAAATTTCCCACCACCTCCAACTCCGAGTGATGCAGTTTCAGGGAGCACCTCCTTCGTTTTATCTTGTTTTGTTTAGTTGCATTGAGGACATTGCAACACTTTAGGTTGGGGTGACTCATTTACATGTAATGATGTAGTTGGAGCATGATTATTTTTTGTCACAACTTGTGTAGATTGGTTAACATTTATAGTTTATTAGTGATAATTTGAAGTTTAATTCTAGTATGTTAGCATTAATTTTTTTTATTTTCTTATTTTGCTACTTTATTTACTTGTAGTAGTATAAACTAAAATTCTTGGTTTTTCTTTATGCCGCGGTTATTTTCCAAGGAAATAATTTGTATCGAACTGGGTGACTTTTTCCTATGATAGATGGCGTGACAACTTTCTTAAGGGATTATTCTTGTCTAGTTTTTTATTTTTATTTTTACTTTTAGGTAAATATTTTTAATCTTAGTTTAGTAGCTAGTAGTGAATAAATTATTTATTGGGTGTAATATTTTTGTCCATAAACCAACATGTGGCTTATTTGGTACCAACATAATTTAAACTTTGGCATATGAAGTCTTGATCTTTAAAATGAAAAATGATTGAAGTGATAATCCTTGTTGTGACCTTTAGGTTCTATTTTTGGCTCTTTGATTCATTAAATAGTCTTTTAGGCTATATGTAATTTTCTTTGAGTTTATTGGTTTTAATTGGATTTGGGATTTATATATCACTCGAGTTTGCATGTGCCATGTGTGGTGAGATTTGTTGTGAGTTCTCTTGCATTATTTGTAGTCTAGAACTTGCCTGGTGTGATGACCTAAAAGGTCATCTTGTATATTAGAACCCAATTCGGTATTTTGAGGCCTTTAAAACCGTATTTTATCTCTCCTCGATTTGCGAGCACAGTCCGGGCACGTTTTCAGAAAGTTTTTATGTGGAAAATTAATGAAATAATAAATTTTGGCCTAAAAAGATGATTTTAGTTGACTTCGGTCAATGTTTTGAGTAAATGGACCTGAACCCATATTTTGATAGTTTCGGTGGGTCCGTAGTAAAATATGGGACCTGGGCGTATGCCCAGAATCGAATTCCGAGGTCCCTAGCCCGAGAAATAAATTTTTGATAAAAATTGTAAGACTAAAATTTTAATGGTTGAAAGAATTTTGGAAATGTTTGGTCTTGTTGGTTCTGGAGCCTAGTACTTTTTCATTATGATATTTAGGACTTATCTATTAAATTTGGTGAGAAACGAAGTTGGTTTGACGTGATTCGGACGTCCGTTTGAAAAGTTAGAAGTTTTAAAACTTTCTTGAAAATTTCATGCAATTTGGTGCTAAATTCGTAGTTATAGGTGTTATTTTGGCCATTTGACTGTGTGAGCTTCAGCTTAGGGGTGTTTTAGACTTAGTAAAATGCTGGATTTCAGCAGCTTCAGCACTTGCTAGTTTCCTTCTTTGCATTCGCCAAGCTTCTCACGCGAACTCCGAGTGTATTCTGGGATGGGGATGGGTTTGTTAATCGTGAACGCGTAGCCATGGTCGTGAATGCAAAGCACTGGTGGGATGCTCTTCGAACGCGAGTGCGTAGAGTAAAATGGAGGTGGGCTGGGAATCATCGAGTTGTTCTATGGGAATACGATCCTAGGATCGCAAACGCGAAGGTTAGGGGGAAAGACCCATCACGAACGCGTGCAAATCTTCGCAAACGCGCAAGCCTTTCTGGCCGCTTTGCATCGCGATCACGACAGGTCTCTCGCGAACGCGATGAAGACCTGCCTAATGTTTTAAAACACACTTCAAAAATGGGACTTCTTCCCAAATTTAATATTTCATCACTAGAACTCGACCTAGGGCAATTTTTGAAGAGGGAATTCAACACCAAATCATAGGTTTGTGTTTTTTAACTTGTTTTCTTCAATTTTCATCATCACCCATTAAATTTCTAGTCCTAAATCTTTCTCTTAAGGGTAGAAAATTAGGGATTTTGGGAGGATTTGGGATTTTGTAAATTTGGGGATTTAAACCTCGATTTGGGGTCGAATTCTGGAACTAATTTCATATTTGGGCTCTGGGGTGAATGGGTGAATGAGTTTTGGTCCGAACCTCGAGTTTTGACTAAGCGCGCCGGGGGTCAGCTTTTGACTTTTTGGGGGAAATATTAGGAAACTTATAATTATGTATTGGAATTTGATTTCTTTAGCGATAATTGATATTATTAAGTTAATTATGACTAGATACGAGTGGTTCGGAGGTGGAAATTAGAGGAAAAGCAGTAATTGAGCTTTGAGTTGGCCGTTGGATTGAGGTAAGTGTTTTGTCTAACTTTGACTCGAGGGATTAGGGATCCCCGACTTAATTGCTATGTGAAAATAAATGTGAGTGGCGTATAGGTGAGGTGACGAGTACCTATGCGCCGCTAATTTATCTGTTTTTGACTGTTCCCTTCCTGTTTCTAATATATTATTCCTTGCCTTAACTGCTACATATTTTATTGATATTTTCATGTTTAGTTGCTACTTGTCGGATATAGTTTTCGTTGTTAAAAGTATTGGATGTTACGTGGTTTCATTGATTCATATTATTGGATTGAGCTGGATATCAATGTTTATTAGTATATTTCGGATTGGTTTCGCTGAGTACTATAATTCGAGTAAAGTTTCATAATTTTACCGCTTTCCGTTTGTTTTAGTTGAGGTTAAATACCATGAGGAGTTTTGAGCCAAATTGTGAAATTTCTGTTCTTATTGTATGATTGGTACTGATATGGTGGGATCGGGTTGCATGCTGCAACATGAGGAATAATGGTGATATATTGAGGAGGAATAAAGGTGAAATATTATTATATGGTGGGATCGGATTGCGTTCCACAACAGGAGGAATAAGGGTGAATTGCTATTGTACGGTGGGATCGGTTTTCATGCCGCAACAAGAGAAATAAGGGTGGATTGATATGGAGTAATAAGGGTAAATATTCATACTGTTACTAATTATATGGTGGGGTCGGGATGCGTGCCGCATCAGCTTATTGTTTATGTATCCTTCTTCTGCTGTGAAGTTATTCTGTAGTTTTGTATCTCACTTAAGGATTGGTTATAGCTGGGTACTGATAAGATATTTGAGTTCCGTATTCATTTTTTTGCTGCAAGTTACTGTTTCATTTCATCTTGTACTTCTTTTCGCTTTATTATATAATGTATGCAGGTTATATTGTGATTTCCTTGCCGTAGTCTCGTCACTACCTCGTCGAGGTTAGGCTCGGCACTTACTAGTATATGAGGTCGGTTGTACTGATACTGCACTCTATACTTTCTGTGCAGATTTCGGAGCAGGCAATGGCTGATTGAGAGATTGGTTGCAGTTTCACAGTTTGGAGACCCAAGGTAGTCCTATTGGCGTCCGTAGGCCCTGGCGTCCCCTTCTATATTTCTACATTTCTGTTTTTCTTTCATTTCAAACAGATGTAATTTCTTTCAGACCAATATTTGTAGTAATTCATAGTATGTTCGTGGATTGTGACACAAGATTTTGGGTAGTAACAACTATGGTATCGTTAATAGTATATAGATAAAAGGTTGTTTATGTATTTTTGTTTTCACTTCTACTTGATTTAGCTTATTAATTTTTAATCTATGAAATGTAAGGGAAAATGGTTAATAAAACTCTAACATTGGCTTGCCTAGCGAGTGTGATATTAGGTGCCATCACGATCCCATTGGTGGGAACTCAGGGTCGTGACAAGTTGGTATCAGAGCACTAGGTTTCATAGGTCTCACAATTCACGAACAAGCTAGGTAGATTCTTAGGGATCGGTACGGAGATGTCTGTGCTTATCACCTAGAGGATACAGAGTTTAGGAATAATTTCACTTATGTTTTTCTCTGTCGTGCAATTTGATCTCTCAATGCTAATTGAACTCTCTACTCTTGTTCCTTCACAGATGGCGAGAACACGTACCGCTTCTTCAGTTGAGCAGAAGCTAGAGCCCCCAGTGGCAGCTCCTATGAGGGGCCGAGGACGAGGCCGAGGCAGTGCTAGAGGTCGAGGCAGGGGCAGGGCTCAACCCAGATCTCGAGCAGCAGTACCAGCAATGGAGCCTCAGGTAGAGTATGATAAGGAGGCTCCAGCCCAGACCGTCCCAGCAGGGCCAACTCAAGTTCTAGAGGGGTTCATCGCTACCCCGGTACTTCAGGATGCTTTGGTTCGTCTAGTGGTCCTTATGAAGAGTGTTGCGCAAGCCGACACATTTCCTATATCACCAGCCATCTCTCAAGCTGGGAGTGGAGCCCAGACTCCTGCTACTCACACTTTGGAGCAGATGGCTCCCTAGTTTCAGACTCCAACAACTCAGCTAGTTGGGGTAGTTCTGCTGGGTATTGCAGCACAGACCGGCGATGGATCAGCTATGTCTTCTGAGGCTTTGTGGAGATTGGATAGGTTTACCAAGATTTTTACCTCTCAGTATGGTGGTACATCTTCAGAGGATCCCCACGACTATCTGGACAGTTGTCACGAGGTATTACGGAACATGGGGATAGTGGAGACCAATGGGGTCGACTTTGCTACCTTTTGTCTGTCAGGTTCTGCCAAGAAATGGTGGAGGGATTTTTTTTTGGCCAGACTAGCTAGGTCGCCGACTCTTACTTTAGACCAGTTCTCTCAGCTATTTTTTGGAGAAGTATCTTCCTTTCACTCAGAGAGAGGACTATCGGAGGCAGTTCGACCGCCTTCAGCAGGGTTCTATGAATGTCACTCAATACGAGACTAGATTTGTTGACTTGGCCCATCATGCTCTTCTTATACTTCCTACCGAGAGAGAGAGAGAGGGTGAGGAGGTTTATTTAAGGACTTGCTCAGCCTAACAAATTGCAAATGCCTAAGGAGACGAGGAGTGAGATTTCTTTCTAGGATAAACCCAATGTGGCCAGACGAGTTGAGATGGTTCTATCTCAGGGGAGTGGTCAGGGGTCTGACAAGAGGCCGCGTCAGTCCGGTGGATTCAGTGGGGCCTTATTTGGAGGTCGAGGTACTTTTGGTAGGGGCCATCCTTCCAAGCCATTTCATTCAACACTTCAGACATCCCATGGAGCTTCAGGGAGTCGAGGTCCTTATGTACCTCCTTCAGGGCAACCAGCTTATAGTGCACCACCAGCTCCTATCAGAGCACCTGTTCTTCAGAATTATTATCACGGTCAGTCAGCCCGTTAGGGTCAGTCTCAGTTTCCACAGCCACAGTATCAGGATAGGTGTTTCGAGTATGGTGAGTATGGGCACATCTGGAGGACCTGTCCGAGATTAGTGGGTGTTCAGTCACAGTAGCAGGGTTCCCGTGCCATGATTTTGGCACCGCCCGCTCAGCCAGCTAGAGGTAGGGGTTAGGGAGCCAAATGTAGAGTTCAGGCTGCTAGAGGTGGAGGTCAAGCCGTTAGAGGTGGAGGCCAGGCTGCTAGAGGTGGAGGCCAGCCAGTAAGAGGCCATCCTAGGGATATGGTTCAGAGTGGTGGGGGCCAGCCTAGATGTTATGATTTTCCAGCCAGGCCTGAGGTTGAGTCATACGATGCTATTATCACGAGGTACTATTTCGGTTTGCAGTAGAGATGCTTCAGTTCTATTTGATCCAGGGTCTACATACTCCTATGTGTCATGTTACTTTGCTTCATTTTTGGTTGTGCCTCATAATTCTTTGAGTGCTCCCATGTATGTGTCCACACCGATTGGGGGGGGGGGTTCTATTGTTATAGATCATGTCTATCGTTCGTGTGGTTATTATTGGGGGTCTTGAGACTAGCGTATATCTCCTACTTCTCAATATGATTGATTTCAATATCATTTTGGAAATGGATTGGCTGTCACCTTATCATACTATATTGGATTGTCACGCCAAAAGTGTGACCTTAACCTTGCCGAGGTTGCCTCGATTAGAGTGGAGGGGGACTCCTGGTCATTCTACCTGCAGGGTTATCTCTTATATGAAGACTCGATTTATGGTTGAGAAGGGGTTTTTGGCTTATTTGGCATATGTTCGTGATTCTAGTGCAGAAGTTCCTTCCATGGATTCTGTACCTGTTGTTCAGGAGTTTCCAGAAGTGTTTCTTGCAGACCTGCCAGGGATGCCACCCGACAGGGATATTGACTTCTGTATTGATTTGGTTCCGGAACTCAGCCCATTTCTATTCCGCCATACTGCATGGCCCCACTGGAGTTGAAAGAATTGATGGAGCAGTTGCAAGATTTGCCTGATAAGGGCTTTATCAGATCTAGTGTCGCGTCTTGGGGTGCGACGATGTTATTTGTAAAGAATAAGGATGGATCGATGAGGATGTGCATAGACTATCGACTGTTGAACAAAGTCACCATCAAGAACAAGTATCCATTGCCTAGGATTAATGACTTATTTGATCAGCTTCAGGGTGCCAAGGTGTTTTCAAAAATTGATTTGAGGTCTGGCTACCATCAGTTGAGGATTAGGGCATCCGATGTCCCTAAGACATCTCTTCGGACTCGATATGGGCATTATGAGTTTCTAGTGATGCCATTTGGCTTGACAAATACCCAAGCAACATTTATGGATTTGATGAACCGAGTAATCAAGCCCTATCTAAATTCCTTTGTGATTGTTTTTATTGATGATATCTTGAACTACTCCCGTAGTCGAGAGGAGCATGAGCAACATCTTCCAATCGTACTTCAGACTCTAAAAGACAGCCAATTATATGCTAAGTTTTCGAAATGTGAGTTTTTGTTTAGTTTAGTTGCGTTCTTGGGTCACGTTGTATCAATTGAGGGTATTCAGGTGGATCCTAAGAAGATTGAGGCCATTCAGATTTGGCAAAGACCTACTTCAGCCACAGAGATCCGTAGTTTCTTGGGATTCGCGGGTTATTACCGTCGGTTTGTGGAGGGGTTTTCATCTATAGCAGCCCCATTGACCAGGTTGATTCAGAAGGGTTCCCCATTCAGATGGTTAGACGCATGTGAGGCGAGCTTTCAGAAGCTCAAGATGGCCTTGACTACGTCGCCAGTGATGGTGTTGCCCACAGGATCAGGGCCCTATACAGTATATTGTGATGCATCTCGTATTGGACTTGGTGCGGTATTGATGCAGGATGGCAAGGTTATTGCTTATGCTTCGTGGCATCTGAAGGTTCACGAAAAGAATTATCCAGTTCATGACCTAGAATTGGAAGCCATTATTCACGCGCTGAAGATTTGGAGACACTATCTATATGGCGTGTCGTGTGAGGTGTTCACGGATCATAAGAGTTTGAAGTATTTGTTCAATAAGAAGGAGCTCAATTTGAGGAAGAGAAGGTGGTTGGAGCTATTGAAAGATTATGATATCACCATCTTGTATCATCCCGGAAAGGCCAATATAGTGGTTGATGCTTTGAGTAGAAAGTCAGCTAGTATGGGCAGCCTTGCGTATATTCCAGTTGGTGAGAGACCACTTGCATTATATGTTCAGGCCTTGGCCAATCAGTTTGTAAAGTTGGATGTTTCTGATCCCAGTCGTGTTTTCGCTTGCGTAGTTGCTCGGTCTTCCTTATTTGAGCGCATCAGAGATCGCCAGTATGATGACCCTCATTTTCTTGTCCTTAGGGACATAGTGCGGTAAGGTGATGCCAAGTAGGTTACAGTTGGAGATGATGGAGTTTTGAGGATGCAGGGTCGTGTTTGTGTGCCTAATATGGATGGACTTCGTGAGTTGATTCTAGAGGAGGCCCACAGTTCCAGGTATTCTATTCATCCGGGCACCGCTAAGATATATCAAGACTTGCGGCAACATTATTGGTGGAGGAGGATAAAGAAGGATATAGCTGCACATGTAGCTTAGTGTCTAAATTGTCAACAAGTAGAGTACGAGCATTAGAGGCCTGGTGGTTTGCTTTAGAAGATAGAGATTCCTGAGTGGAAGTGGGAGCGTATCACTATGGATTTTGTTGTTGGACTCCCACGGACTCAGAGGAAGTTCGATACAGTTTGGGTTATTATGGATAGACTGACCAAGTCAGCGCATTTCATTCCTGTGGCAGTTTCCTATTTTTTGGAGCGATTAGTAGAGATTTATATCCGTGAGATCGTTCATCTTCATGGTGTGCCCGTGTCTATCATTTCTGATAGAGGTACATAGTTTACCTTGCATTTTTGGAGGGCAGTACAACGTGATTTGGGTACGTGGGTCGAGTTGAGAACAACATTTCATCCTCAAACAGACGGACAGTCCGAGCGTACTATTCAGATCTTGGAGGATATGCTCCGCGCCTGTGTTATTGACTTTGGAGGTTCTTAGGATCAGTTCTTGCCGTTAGCGGGTTTGCCTGCAACCACAGTTACTAGTCAAGCATCCAGATGGCTCATATGAGGCATTATATAGTAGACGATGTCGATCACCAGTTGGGTGGTTTGAGCCGAGGGAGGCTCGATTATTGGGTACATATTTGGTACAGGAAGCCTTGGATAAGGTTAAGATCATACAGGATAGACTTCGTACAACACAGTCCAGGAAGAAGAGTTATGCCGACCGCAAGGTTCGTGATATGGTATTCATGGTCAGAGAGAGAGTGCTACTTCGGGTATTGCCCATGAAGGGCGTAATGAGGTTTGGAAAGAAGGGCAAGTTAAGCCCTAGGTATATCGGGCCTTTTGAGATCCTTGAGCGAGTGGGAGAGGTGGCCTACAGACTAGCATTACCACTAGGGTTATCAGTGGTACATCCAGTGTTTCATGTATCCATGCTTTCGGAAGTATCACGGCGATCCAACCCACGTGTTAGATTTCAGCACTGTCCAACTGGACATGGATTTGACCTACGAGGAAGAGCCGGTAGCCATTTTAGACTGACAAGTTCATCAGTTGAGATCGAAGAGTTATCCTTCAGTTCGAGTGCAGCGGAGAGGTCAGCCTATTGAGGCAACTACCTGGGAGTCCGAGTCCGATATGCGGAGCAGATATCCCCACTTTTTCACCAGCTCAGGTACTTTTCTCTGTCCGTTCGAGGACGAACGATTGTTTTAGAGGTGGAGAATGTGATGACCCAAAAGGTCATCTTGTTTTATAGAACCCTATTCGGTGTTCCGAATCCTTTAAAACCTTATTTTATCTCTCCTCGATTTGCATGTGCAGTCCGAGCACGTTTCCAAAAAGCTTTTATGTGGAAAATCGATAAAATAATAATTTTTGGCCTAAAAAGTTGATTTTAGTTGACTTCAGTCAATGTTTTGAGTAAACAGACCCGAACCCAAACTCGTATTTGACGGTCCCGGTGGGTCTGTAATAAAATATGGGACCTGGACGTATGCCCAGAATCGAATTCTAAGGTCCCTAGCCCGAGAAATGAATTTTTGATGAAAATTGTAAGACTGAAATTTTAATGGTTTAAAGAATTTTAAAAATATTTGATCTTGTTGGTATCTGGCCTGTATTTTGGTTCCAGGTCCCGATACAGGTTCATTATGATATTTAGGACATATCTATGAAATTTGGTGAGAAACAGAGTTTGTTTGACGTGATTCGGATGCCCGATTGAAAAGTTAGAAATTTTAAAACTTTCTTGAAAATTTCATGCAATTTGGTGCTAAATTCATAGTTCTATGTGTTATTTTGGCGATTTGATCGCACGAGCAAGTCCGTATGATATTTTCAGACTTGTGTGCATGTTTGGTTTGGAGCCCTGAGGGCTCGGGTGAGTTTCAGATAGGCTTCAGCACTTGCTGGTTTCCTTCTTTGCGTTCATGAAGCTTCTCATGCAAACGCGAAGTGCATTCTAGGCTAGGGATGGGTTTTTTCATCGCGAACGCGTAGCCATGGTCGTGAACTTGGGGCACTGGGGGGCTGCTCTTCACGAACGGACCGGCATCACGCGAACGTGTAGAGTAAAATGGAGGTGGGCTGGGAATCATCGAGTTGTTCTATGCGAACGCGATCCTAGACTCGTGAACGTGAAGGTTAGGGGGGACAGACCCATCGCGAATGCGTGCAACTCATTGCGAATGCGAAGGCCTTTCTGGCCGCTGTGCATCGCGATCGCGAAAGGTCTCTCGCGAACGCAATAAGACATGTCCAATATTTAAAAACATACTTCAAAAACAGGACTTCTTCCCAAATTTCATATTTCATCACTAGAACTCGACCTAGGGATATTTTTGAAGAGGGAATTTAAAACCAAATCATAGGTTTGTGTTCTTTAACTCATTTTTTTTCAATTTCCATCATCACCCATTGAATTTCTAGTCCTAATCTTGCTCTTAAGGGTAGAAAATTAGGGATTTTGGGAGAATTGAGGATTTTGCAAATTTGGGAATCTAGACCTCGTTTTGGGGTCGAATTCCGGAACTAATTACATATTTGGGCTCTGGGGGGTGAATGGTTTTGGTCCGAACGTCGAGTTTTGACCAAGCGGGCCCGGGGTCGGTTTTTGACTTTTTGGAAAAAATGTTGGAAAACTTATTGTTATGTATTGGAATTTGATTTCTTTAGAGATAATTGATATTATTAAGTTAATTATGACTAGATACGAGTGGTTCGGTGGTGGAAACTAGAGAAAAAGCAGTAATTAAGCTTTGAGTTGGCCGTTGGATTGAGATAAATATTTTTTCTAACTTCGACTCAAGGGATTAGGGATCCCCGACTTAATTACTATGTCAAAATCCATGTGAGTGGCGTATAGGTGAGGTGACGAGTACCTATGCACTACCAATTTATCTGTTTTTGATTGTTCCCTTCTTGTTCTTAATATATTGTTCCCTGCCTTAACTGCTACCTGTTTTATTGATATTTCCATGTTTAGTTGCTATTTGTCGGATATTGTTTTTGTTGTTAAAAGTATTGGATATGATGTGGTTTCATTGATTCATGTTATTGGTTTGAGCTGGCTATCGGTGTTTATTAGTATATTTTGGATTGGTTTCGCTGAGTACTATAATTCGAGTGAAGTTTCATAATTTTACCGCTTTCCGTTTGTTTTAGTTGAGGTTAAATACCATGATTTTTGAGCCAAATTGTGAAATTTCTGTTCTTATTGTGTGATTGGTACTGATATGGTGGGATCCGATTGCATGCTGCAACAAGAGGAATAAAGGTGATATATTGAGGAGGAATAAGGGTGAAATGTTATTATATGGTAGGATCTAGTTGCGTGCCGCAACAGGAGGAATAAGGGTGGTACATTAAGGAGTAATAAGGGTGAATTGCTATTGTACGGTGGGATCAGGTTGCACGCCGCAATAGGAGAAATAAGGGTGGATTGATATGGTGTAATAAGGGTGAATGTTCATACTGTTACTGATTATATGGTGGGATCGGGATGTGCGCTGCATCAGCTTATTGTTTATGTATCCGTCTTCTGCTATGAAGTTATTCTGTAGTTTTGTATCTCACTTAAGGATTGATTATAGCTGGGTACTGATAAGATATTTGAGTTCCATAGTCATTTTTTGCTGCAAGTTACTGTTTCATTTCGTCCCATACTTATTTTTCGCTTTATTATATACTATATGCAGGTTATATTGTAATTTCTCCGCCATATACTCGTCACTACCTCGTTGAGGTTAGGCTTGGCACTTATCAGTACATGGGGTCGGTTGTACTGATACTACAATCTGCACTTTCTGTGCAGATTTCAGAGCAGGCAATGGCTGATTGAGAGATTGGCTGCGGGTTCACAGTTTGGAGACCCAAGGTAGTCCTGTTGGCATCCACAGGCCCTGGTGTCCCATTCTACATTTATGTTTTTCTTTCATTTCAAACAGATATAATTTCTTTCATACCGATATTTGTAGTAATTCATAGTATGTTCGTGGATTGTGACACCATATTCTGGGTAGTAACAGCTATGGTATCGTTAATAATATATAGATAAAAGGTTGTTCACGTATTTCCACATTTACTTCTACTTGATTTAGCTTATTAATTTTTAATATATGAAATGTGAGGGAAAATGGTTAAATAAAACTCTAACATTGGCTTGCCTAGAGAGTGTGATGTTAGGCGCCATCACGGTCCCGTTGGTGGGAATTCTCGGCCGTGACACCCGGAATGTGCTTCAAGGCGAAATCCTAGACTAACTTGGTTTGAAAAATGATGTTATGCCTTCCTTGGACCGTTATTGTGCCTTAAATTTCATACCCTTGCATATTTTCCCTAAATGATTTTATGCCATCCTTGGATCGTTATTGTGATGTAGAAGCTGGTTAAAAAGGGAAAGGTAATATATATATATATATATATATATATATATATATATTGGAACATATAAAATATTTTTAAAAAAAAATTAAAAAAAATGATGTTGAGTACGAAAGCAAAGGAAGGGAAAATAAGGAGTTGTGAATAAATGGAAGATTAGGTGTGGAATGAAAAGTGAAGAAAAGATGGAAAATATTTTTGAAGGAAGGATGCTTTAATTATTGCAAATTGTAGTGCTTAGGGAGGTTTTGAGTCACTCTTATCCAAATTGTGACCTACGTTAACCAAAAACCTACATTACAATCCTTTAAATCCTACTTGATTTTAAACCAAATGTGACTGCATTAGTAGAGAAATACATGAAGGGCAAACCTATGGCACTACTTTTGTGCATTTGAATATCTTTGTGTGAGAGAGAGTTAATTCTTTCTATTTTATATTCCATTTGTGTTTAAATTGCAATTTATAAGTTGGGATTCTCTATTAAGTGTGAGAGCACATGAAATTTTGAGTTGTGAACTTAATCCAATCTCCAATTGGGAGGAATGAACAAAAGAAAATTATTTGTGATAATGAGGTAAATTTTTAATCTTTAGTATCATGACTTGGTTGCTACTTTGATTAATGTGGTGTTTGAGCACTTGAATTGAAATGAAATTTGTGAGAAGTTGTTGGCGATTCATATGCTTTGGATTAATTGTTGGTACCAACCGAAGTCATTAGGTTGTGTTTAATTTGAACCTTTTTTTAACTTGAAATGATGTTTGGTATGTCATTGAGCTTAATTGATGATTTTATTGAAGGATGTTCTTAGTTGTTGAATTGTTTGGGGACAAGCAATACTTTAAGTTTCAGGATTTGATAAGTGGGTATTTTACCAACGTATCTATTACGACCCAATTTCATTATAGACCATGATGGCGCCCAACGCCGTTGTCAGGCAAGCCAACCCGAAGATATTAGTGTGTTCTCATTTTTACTTTACCAAAACAATTCCAACATTTTCTTAACTTGAATCTAAAACAAGTGATAATTAGCAACTTAAAGTAATAGTGATACAACCCAAAAGAATAGTCTAATAATATGTGTGCCAGGACCTGGTGTCACAAGTATATGTGCATCTAGTAGAATATACAAAAGAATAAATCTATCCTACTATCTGAAATAGAATAGACAGTCAAAAACAAAGAGAGACTCCATCATGCTGCTGAACAGCGTAGGAAGGGAGTAGCTCACCGTGGAATCTCGGTCTACAATAAAGAACGTGCACCAGACTGGTAGCCAGATGTACCTACCTCAGATCCTGTACAATTAAGTACAGAAGCATAGTATGAGTACATAAACAACATGTACCCAACAAGTATCCAGTCTAACCTTGAAGAAGTAGTAACGAGGGGTCAACTTGACACTTACTAAGGCCAATACCAATAATAATTAAAGAATACATAAAGTATGGATAACATGGATATAATGGCAAGCTCAGAATTTAAAGATAACAGTATATTGGTTTTAGTCATGTCTTATAATAGTTTTAGTTCAAGGCATTAACAGAGTAAGTCATGGATAAGATTTCACATAAATATCATGTGCACATTATGCTAAGGTCGTACGACCCGGTCCAACATAAAAGAAACTGTGCACAGCCAGAGGATCGAATGGCGCGAACCGTAGATACATCTATTCCTACCGAGGCGATCAGCCTGATCCACAAATATCAATTATTATCAAGAAGGCACATAAAGGCGCACATATTCAAATAAATTCATTACTCGGGCTAGGGACCTTGAAATTCAATTCCAGGCATATGCTCAGGTCCCATATTTTACTACGGACCCTCCGGGACAATCAAAATACAAGTCCGGGTCCGTTTGTTAAAATGTTGACCAAAGTCAAACTTGGCCTTTTAAGCCAACCTTAAGGAATTAAGTGTTCTGATTTCAATCCAAACTCTTCCAAATCCCGAACCAACCATCCCCGCAAGTCGTAAATCAGTTAAAGCAAGTACGAGAAGTCTTATTCAGGGGAACGGGGTTCTAGAAAGCAAAATGAGTAGTCGGGTCGTTACATTCTCCATTAGTCGAGGAGGTGGTGGTGCTGAATATAGGGGCCTGCTAGGCTGACCCCTCCCAAACTGACCCCTGCCCCTAGTCGGGGCACCTCTGAACTCTCCGGAGAATCTAGCCCTCTTGTCCTGCTGCATCTTCTCCCTACCTCTCAGACGGTAGCCCTCAATCCTCCGAGCAATATCCACCACTAGCTGATAAGGAGTCCCCATCTCCACCTCTTGGGCCATGTTGTCCCTAATGCCAGAATGCAACCCTACAACGAACCTCCGCACCCTCTCTGCATTAGTAGGAAGTATCATCAGTGCATGGAGGGATAACTTAGAAAACCCTGCCTCATAGTCGGTCACTAACATCTGACCCTGCTCAAGCTGCTCAAACTGATACCATAGCTCTTCCCTCTCAGAGGGTGGGATATACCTGTCCAGGAATAACTGTGTGAACTGACCCTAAGTGATGGGAGGAGAACCTGCTGGCCTGCCAAGAACATAAGACTGTCACCATCTACGGGCCCTGCCCTTCAACTGGAAAGTAGTGAAGTCAACCCCATGAGACTCTAATATCCTCATGCTGTGCAGTTTGTCCCTATACCTATCAATGAAATCCTAGGTATCCTCATGACACTCATCCTTGAAGATAGGAGGGTGCAGCCTAGTCCATCTGTCCAATAACTTATGCGGATCACCATCCGCAACTGGTCTAGGCTCGGGTACCACTGCAGTAACTGGCTGGGCCCCATCCGCGGGTAGTGCACCCGGAGTCTGATACACTACAGCTGCACGACCAGGAGCCTGAGCAGTAGGGGTATGTGCTCCCCTTCCCGCTTGGGATGTAGCTAGATCCGCTGGTAATTAACCAGCCTGAGTCATGGTGTCCATGAACCGCAACATACATCCCATGACCTCCTAGAAACCCAGCGCTATCATGAAGTCCGCTGAGGTAGGCTCAGCTGCGGGCACATCGCCCTGCTCCTCAATGATAGGATCTCCTGCAGGATCTGCCGGTGGTGCTACTAGGACAGCTCTGGGATGCCCTTGCCCCCTACCTCAGGCCGGTGCCCTCCCTCGGCCTCTAGAAATGGGGGAAGCATCTCCTCTTGGTTATGGAACATCTGTCGTGCGCGTCCTCACCATCTGTGAGAGAATCGTAAGAGGGAAATTTAGTATACCAACTACTGCACGATAGGAAATGAATAAAAAGTAGTTTCCTAACACCCTATAGCCTCCCGAAGATAAATACAAACGTCTCCATACCGATTCGCAAGACTATTAGGTTTGCCCATGACTTGTGAGGCCTGCGTGAACCTAGTGCTCTGATACCATGTTCTCATGACCCAATTTCATTATAGGTCATGATGGCGCCCAACACCATTGTCAGGAAAGCCAACCCGAAGATATTAGTGTGTTCTTATTTTTACTTTACCAAAACATCTCCAGCATTTTCTTAACTTGAATTTAAAACAAGTGATAATTAACAACTTAAAGTAATAGTTATACAACCCAAAAGAATAGTCTACCAATGTGTGTGCCAGGACATGGTGTCAGAAATATATGGGCATCTATTAGAATATACAAAAGAATAAATCTATCATACTGTCTGAAATAAAATAGACAGTCAAAAACAAAGAGAGACTCCATCATGCTGCTAAACGGCGTAGGAAGGGAGCAGCTCACCGTGGAATATCGGCCTACAATCAAGAATGCACACCAGACTGGTAGCCAGATGTACCTGCCTCAGATCCTGTACAATTAAGTACAGAAGCATAGTATGAGTACATAAACAACATGTACCTGTTGACAGCCAATTTTTCCCTATATTTTTTTTAATGAAAAATACCTTTAAAAATAGCATGTATAAGCATATATGAGTATTTTCCAAGGCTACATTATTTTTTCTTAATTCTTTCAAAAAATTTTAAATCAATTTACTGCCCTATTTTATCAAGAAAACCCAATAATTATCCCCAAAATTATCATTTTGGTGATTCATTTATTGGAGTCTCATGTTTATATTAAAATATAGCTAAGGTATTTTTTACACATTTTCACAAAATTATTTGGTATTTTTTAAGGATAGAATTGCATAATTGCAATATTAGCCTTTTTAGGTTTAAATTCGTTTCATATGCATAAAATGAGATTTTATATTTTTTAATTGATAATTATGTATTATAAATCATTTTGATGCTTTCAATTTATTTCCAGAAATTAATTTACTATTTTTCATAATTTTAATGGTGAAAATTAGCTATTTAAATAATAGCCCAATTCGTTTCAATTTTAGCCTAAAATATGAATCCCAAATTGGACCTCAATTTCAGCCCAATTTCAGATTACCTGACCCAGGCCCCAATTATCCCTACCCGACCCAGAACCTTGTTAAATCCTGGCCGTTGATCAAAAAGATCAACGGTCCTCATCCGTCCTTACCTTTTTTAACCTAACGACCCTCCAATACCCCTCTCATTCATCACTCGTCTCTATCTCTCTACCTCTGGTTCTCTCTAGAACCTTCCCCCTCCCCTCCTCTCCGATGAGTTCTGTTCACCTTCTCCAGCCACTTTCTGACATGAATCCATGGTGGTTTCACCACCACAAAGCCACCTATGTCTCCTCGCGTTGGGTTACTGAAGCTGCGTGACTCGACCACGAAGAGTTGGGTTCAGACCTTTGTCGACTCAAGTTCACGGCCATCTCCGGCCCTGTTCCGGCAAGCTATGTCTATTTTAAAGCCTGGTCTCGACTCCTCTTACTTAGATCTAAGCCTTTCTCATCGTTTGGGTTCCTCTGAAAACCCTAGTTTTGAGGTTTTTCTGATCTCTTTAGATCTGTTCCAGATTTATGCTTTCCCTAAGTTTTTATACAATTTTCTGGATTTTCTTTCAAAAATTATACTTTCGAAACCATATCTTTTTCCGATCTAGGTTTTTTCTGAAATATTTAGATGTTTTCTCAGATTTTCTCTTTCTTTTGCGTGTTTCTTCTACTGTATTTTCCTCTACTATGTTCTTATGTGTTTCTTCTACTGTATTTTCCCCTACTGTGTTCTTGAGTGTTTTTTACTAAGTTCCTTATACTACGTTCTAGTTAAGTTTCTTCTAATACTTCTTAACATGCTTCTCTTGCTGTTCTTATCAATATCTCCAGTATGTTTCGTATTAGTTTCTTCTACCATGTTTTCTTTGAGCTCTTCTGATGTGTTTCGCATGTTACTCTTCTATCATGTTTCTCATGAGTTTCTGTTGCTTTCTGATGATAGAAACCCTAGAATTTGGGGGTTTCTTCCAAGTTGGGAAGCCATTGGCTGTGTGATTTGCCTGAACTGGTTTTATTTCAAAAACCCTAACTCTTTCATACCTATTTCGAGTCTCTAAACTGAGTTTTGACATCCTTGTTTTTTATATGATTCTGACTTTTGCTAAACTCTTCTAAGGCCCTTTACACTGGATCTTTTGTATGCTACTAGATGCTACCTCTCTTCTACATTGCTAACCTATGTGACAACCATGCTCCTGTAGTCTATTATCTACTGATTTTGCAATGACACAAAATCCTCTTTCAACTTAACATGTTCGTATGCTCTTTATATGTGATGACCTTCCTTCTAAAATAGCATTCAAATTTGTGATTAGTTCAGACTTCCTTTTGAATAGGTCTGATTGATTTCTTTCCATTGTTTGCTAATTTCCCTGTGATTCGACTTAAGTTAAAACCTTTCTCAGCTTTTCTGACTTGGTTCATTCCTGGACCAATAATTACAAAATCTCTGACTCTTGATTTACTGGCTACTAATTGATTTTCTTACCTTATTTATACAACCGTGTATTTCAAAGTTCTGTCCTTAAATAACTTTTTATGTATTTGCCCCTAATTGCATGCTTTGCACAAGATATTTATTTAACTTCTTCCCTTAAATAGTTTTCCTGTTTGAATCTAAATTCCTTAATTAAAGAAAGTCTTGTGTGATTGATTCCTAATTGATGATCAGTTCCTTACCTTATTTCTGCCTGATTTTCACACTATAAATGCACGACTCTTTCACACACTGCTATGACTCATTCACAGTCTTTCTGAACTCACATTTATACACAATAGTATTCTCCTCCTGTCTATACTGTGGCCTATTTGAAAGACCTACTACTTTTCTCAATTTGTCTCTTTGAAACTGGTATGTCCGGATTTAATCTTTAGCACCACAACAATGTGTATTTACTGCTTTTGTATCCATGTTCACCTGCTGTTTCTGTATATCTCAACGCTTAAATTGGCATGCTGATTTCCTTATGTGTGTTTGGTTATGAACCCCCATTCCCCTATCACCCTTATACGTTTTGAGTTGTGACTTAAGGCATGGCAATGTAAGTTTTTGTCCATGAATTAAGTTTGAACCATTGGGGTCTTGACCTATAAGCAAACAGTCTGGAGGGTGTACCAGCATCTCCCATTGTTGGGTATGCCCTTCAGCCTGCTTTTCTTTTGCCTCTTGCAACTTCCCCATTCCCTATACCCCTATGTGTATTAATGTGAGCTGTTTTCCTTTTCCCTTTCCCCTTTCAGAATCCTACTTCTGTACTTGCACTCTCTCTTAAGTCCCTAAGTTCTGCCACCCTCTTGTGAGCTTTGCCTTGGGACCTTGAGTTCCCTCTGAACTTGGACACCTGAGGGCTGGCCCTTCCACACTGCACTATGTCCTAGTCTGGTGATACATTTGGGTGTAAGCACTGCCTGGAGTTCATATGAGACTCTTAGGGAATTTTGACACACCCCAAATGGGAGAAAGGCTTTGAAATATGACCTCTTGGAGTTGGTTTACTTCATACTTCAGACAGGAAGTCTGAATCAGGCTCTCCTTGGTTGTACTTTTAATTTTCGATGTATTTTTTACTTTACTTTTCTGGGTTGTAATAACTTTGTAGTAAACTCTCGGGGATGGCTAATAAAAAGGGAGGGGTAACTATGTATGCAAAAAGGGGTAGATAACCTGCCTATAGGAGTTTATGAATTCCTGCATTCTCATATAAACACCATGTCTATAGGAATATTGCATTCCCATATAGATACCATGCATATAGGTTATTTCTGAATTTCTACACTCTTATGTAGATACCATGTCTATAGGAATCTCTGATTTCTACACTTCCGTATAGATATCATGTCTATAGGATTTCTGCATTCTCATATTAGATAACCTGCCTATAGGAATTTCTGCACTCTCATGTAGATACCATGTCTATAATTACTCGAAATCTGAGTTCTGCATATGCATGTAGAAAATATGCCTATAGGATTTTTTGAATCTTGAATATCCATTTCTCATTAGGCAAACATGTTTAAAGGTCCTAATAACCAACTACAATTAGATATCATGTTCATATAGTACAGTACCTAGATATCATGTTTGTAGGATTTCTGCATTTCACTATGTCTATGAAGGTGTTCTAAAATCGACAAACGCATAGAAAGCATGCCTATAAGAGCTTTAATCGAATTTGAATTGCCTCATTCGTTTATAAGCCTAAAATCAGCAGTAATAATGCATTACCAGTTGCAAAACTGGCGATCTTTTACTAAAAACTCGCCTTTCTTTCTTTAGTATGTAATCAATTCACTTCATTATTTCTGGAATCAGTAGATATCATGCCTATAGGTCTTTGTCCAGCTCTTAGACAAGCCATAGGGTGAAAGTTTATAAACTGAATCAGATTTTATATGCTACAACCAGCAGACAGGCCTGATTCGGGCTTATTATCTGAACTATGTAATAAATCAGTCTGCCTCGACCCTTTAAGTTTTAATAAAACCTTAAACAGTACATGCAAGTCATGCTACATTATGTGCTTTCTTTGGTTTAAAGAAGGGCTGTTTGAGCCCCCTTTTATGTGTTTATATGCTTCCCCAAACTTGCTATATGTGTTTTATTTATCGCCTTATTATTTTACCTTTTGAAACCACAAATAATCCTAATACCTCCTTCCTCTAAGATTAGTAGTCCCAAGTGCCTCCGGGGCTGATAGGATTGGGGCGAGTAATCGCATGCAATAAGTAAACAAGACCATTCTGCGCTTTAATACCTTAACGGGGTGGGAAAGGGTAGATATGGATATGATGAGCATACGATAACATCACGTGTAGCCCCTTACTGAGGAGTGATTACCGGATGTTGTGTGGGGTGATCCATATTATTAATAAACATAGGACCCCTCCTTCCCTTTGTTTTCTTTGTTTCTTTTAAATCTTTTTAAAACCATTACTTTTAAGAAAAATCAACTCTTTTAGTTCCTTTTTCTTACTTTTGTTTATTTGTAACCATTACGTGAAAATCCCCTCTTATTTGAAGTTTTATTTGCCTACATGTTATTTGCACCTAAATTCACAACAATAATCTGGCTGGGAACCACACTAGTGGATCCTGAGGGGTGTCTAACACCTTCCCCTTGGGATAGTTTCAAGCCCTTACCCAATCTCTGGTTACTCAAAACAAACCCTTTTAGTGTCCAAATGCACTTTAATCATTAGTTGGCGACTCTTCAATTCAAACCCAATTCCCAAAAGGAAACGAGTTGTCCTTCCAAATGTCATAAACCCGATTTTGCGAGAAAAATGGGGCACGACAGTGTGGCGACTCTGCACGACAGAGTTGTCCTTCTATTTTAGACTATTATTGTGAATTTATGCTTCTTTATGTGCAATTATTTGTTTATTTCTTTTAAAGCATTCAATTTCCTTTTCGATTGCAAAATTGACTTGTTTTTTTGTTTCTTTCCTTTATTACTTTCCTTTACTGCTTTCCTTTACCATCGCTTTAAGTTATGAAAAATGTTGTGTTTACTTCTTTCCTAACGTGCAAATACGTGAAAATCTGCTTTAATTATTGCATAATCATGCTCAACATCATATTCCACTTGTGCCAAACAAATACCATAACAACGCTTATAATGAGTGATTGCTCTCTTCCGATATTATCACCCCTAAATCCGGAAAATGCGTATTTACGGTAAAACCAGTCAATCAACGGTGTAGTCGACGATTCTGTGCCTTTTCCCCTTGAGTTGTCCGCTCAAGGGTACCAGTCTAAAATCTCATAGAAACCTAACTCTGTTTAACTGTGCATGCATCATGGTCAAACCTAGTTGGGTCAGTTATGTTGTCCACATAATGATCCTTTAAGATAGTCTTGTCCAAAGTCCACTGGGTTTCCCTAAAACCCAAACGGACATCATCACGTCCTATCCATTTATTTGGCGAACTAGATGCGTTTATACTAATTGTTGATACTAAATAGTTGAGTCTGGTGGGGGTAAGGGCCTAACCTTTTTGTCTTGCAGAAATATGAGGCACAAAGTCCCCAAATTCGGCATGGTCACCAACATCCACCCAAAATTGTTAAGCTGGTGGGAGGATCTTCATTCCAGTGATTAGACTCTTATCCGAAAATACCTAGGAAATCTACCTTCTCTCCTGGAAATCCAACCTAACAACAAGATCATAGAAGCTGCTACTCTGTTTTGGGATTGTGATAGGTTTGTATTCCGCTCCGGGGACATTGAGATGACACCCCTACTGGAGGAAATAGGAGGATTAGTTGGTATACCATGGGAAACTCCAGGTTTGTTAAAGCCGAAAAACCGCAAGGGTAGAGGTTTCCTCAAAATGATGGGTCTAAAGAAGAATCCAGACTTGGCATGCTTGAAAGAGTCGTATATTCCCTTTGATTATTTGTACAAGAGGTACGGTCATAGAAAATCTTACCGTACTTATCCGGATGAGTTCGCCCTCACATCATTGGGGCGTATTCACCGAAGGGTCTTTGTCTTCATGTTTGCTTCTTGGGGATGATAGTGTTTCCAATGAAGAAGCCAGGATCCACACCAGACTAGCTATGGTAACCAAAACTCTAATGGAGGGAATTGGTGGGCAACCATTCAGCATTGTGCCCATGATTATTGCAGAGATATACCGAGCCTTGGAGAAGTGTCAACGAGGAGCCGAATGCTTCGAAGGCTGCAATTTGCTACTTCAGCTTTGGCTCATGGAGCATCTACAAAGGGGTAAATACCGACAGGAAATTCAGCGAAGAGACTAGGACGATCATATCGCCTTCCATCATCCGAAATGAATGAACTACATGCCCAATGTCACACCTCCTTATTACTACACCCCATAAATGGTATAAATATAAGGGAGTTTTTCCAATTAAAGGACAATCGAAACGGGATTTGTTTATTTAAAGATTCAGAGTCGCCACTTGGGATAATTTATGGTGTCTTAAGTCACCGGTTTAAAATCCCGAATCGAGGAAACTTGACTCTATTTGCAGTCTGCGAACACAGAAATCCGGGTAAGGAATTCTGTTAACCCGAGAGAAGGTGTTAGGCATTCCCGAGTTCCGTGGTTCTAGCACGGTCGCTTTGATCATACTTGGCTTATTAAAATTGTTTAATTACTGATTTTAGATCCTATGTGCATTTACTCTTTACTGCTTTTTAATTAAGAAAATTATCTTGAAACGAGTCACGCGTACGTGTACCCATTTGTTTTGGCGCGTCAAAAATCATGTCACGCGTACGTGTCCACAATTAATAATGCTTTATTATTGTTAAAATAAAGTTTGGTCGAAGTTGCGCGAACGCATACCTTTTTTTTAAAAAAGAAAATCGTAATTATGTTACGCGAACGTATACACAATCACGATAATGTATTAAATGTGCCTAAAGCAAACTACGAACATTTGTCATTTTATATCTATATTGTGAAATTAACACGAGGGCCATGCATGATTAAATGGTAGATGGCACACCTCAGACTATATGAGCTAAATTAATTAATAGCCTATGAACACCTATTTTATTATTAACAAGGTTTGTTCAAGTTGCGCGAATGCATACCCCAAATTGGTTTTGAGAATTGTAATCATGTCACGCAAACATATACACAATCACATTTGTATTTTAAACGGCCCTAAAGGCTTTTCTACGAATATTCATCATTAGTGTCTAATTAATATTTGTGAAGGCCATAGAAATTCAACTAAATGGCACACCTCGAATTCTAAGAATTAACATATCACTTAAAAGAGTCTAATTAATAAAACTAAAGAGATTCTAATTGATGACTCGAATTCACGTAGAACTTAACAAGAACTATATCCCAGCCAATCACTTAAGAATTGCTCCTACGCCAATACCCAAATAAGGAAAGGACCGTATTCTTTACGAAGCGAAATAGGTCCAAGGGCAACACAATCCATTTGCAAACGCATCCAAGCTCGGGCTCAAATGAGCCCAAATCTCGATAGAGGCAAAGGCGCCAAGGACATGGCCCATGTGCCTGAAGTAAGCTGAGAACAAAAGATGTAGCTTCCGTCAAAGTATTGTGGAGGAACAAAAATATGGAAGAAATGACATGGGAAGCAGAAAAGGAGATGAAGTCAAAATACCCTTACTTATTCCAGAATGAAGATAACAAGGATGCTGGTGGAAGACAGGATACATTGGAAGAAGAAACGGCTCTATGAGGTAAGCAATAATTTGAGAATACTCCTCCTTAATACAAAATGATGATATGTAGATAATGTAAATACGCATAATGCTTTGTGTAGACTTGTGAAACCATATGTTGGGCTTAATTACTTGCAAGTTTTGCTAGTGACCATTTTATAGGGGAAAATTGATCGGAAATTTCCATTGGAATCCACGATGATTTAAACTCCCCATAAACCCTTACATTCGAGGACGAATGTTCCTAAGGGGGGGAGGGTGTTACAACCCATATCCACATGTGTTAGTTCATGCCATATATTAGTTAACATAAATCCAAGAAGGAATTATCTTTGAGATGATAAGAAGTCAATCCTATTGGTCTTAAGTGATACAAGAGTGTATAAGGGTGATTAACCAGTATTAGAAGTTAAACGAATCAAGGATGTTGTAACTCGTATTTTCAGGTAATCTAGCGGTGCTTAATACACTCAAGAGGTCATTTATTAAGGTATTTTAATCATATAATATCCATATCATAAGTCTTGAAGTCAAACGAGTTATGAAACAAAAGTCGACAAAAGTTGTCGCAACTTAGGTTCATAATTTTACTTAAACATTAGGTCAAATGTTTCTAATCTTTTCTCATCATTTACAAGGAACTATGGGGTGATCTACCCACAAAATTAAATATCTATGAGTCTAGTTTCCAACGCATTAAACCGTTCATCGATACGATCTCGGAGTAGAGAGATATTCGCGTTTTTGCGAGACTGCGCCAAGCACCTCTCTATGGGGCCCACTAAGTCGGTTTAAGATATTTGGACCTATATAGGATGACTACAACCCGTTTTAAGTCATTTCTTTTCACTATTTTCAGACCTTAGAACCCTAGGAACATCCTCTCAAGGTTCTCTCAAGATTCAAGACCCAAAAAAGGGGCAAACAACACAAATCAAGTGTCGGGAATTCCGTGGCGCTAGTAAGTCTCTTGTTCTTCTTGTTGTTGCTCATTTTTGTGTCGTTCCAGCCCGTGTGGGAGGTTGTTTTAAAGGGTTTATGTTCTGTAAATACTCCCTCATGTTCTTAATATCAATCCTAGGTGATTTCAAGCCTTCTAAAGTGATTCTAGTGCCGAAAAACACTAATTGATCGCTAGTTTCATTTTTTTTGTTGTGTGGCAGCATTGGAGGGATATTTCATGGAAATTTAAGGTCAAATTGGAGTTGTTCTTTCTATATAAAGGTAAGGAACCTCTTACTCTATATGTATTTAAGATTATCCAAGTTGCGGCTAAGCCATTGAAGCTAGAACTTGTGAGATATATATCGAAAGGCTTGGTAGTAATGTTATTGTTTTGTGGACTGTTTTGCGTTGTTGTTGGGCTGCGTATTTTACTACTATCTTGTGGAGTTTTGGAGGAGGAAGGGTGTGGAGAAACACCATATATATGTAGGGTTATGGGCTGATAGTTATTCGTAACATTTCCAGGTTGTTTGACACGACTACGGTGGTCGTCGTATGTATGGAGTGATTAGGCTGTGTGTGGACTATTTTGGGAGGCTCAATATGTTTATTATTGATGTTGTTTGGGCTGTTTGGTGACTGTTTTGAATGGTGTGAGGTCATATATATAGGGGAGGTGCTGTCCGTTTCATCGTAAAATAGGTTGTGGTCGATACATAATAGTTATGACGCTTAAATGATAACGATAGTATCGTTTCTCTTATTGTAGACTAAGGAGTTTTGACAATTGCATAGCTTGAGATTGGGGCAGTATATACAAGGTATGTGAGGCTATCCCTTTCCTTCTTTTGCACGACTCCGATTGTACATAATGTAATGAACGAGCTTCCAAGATACTCTACTCTTAGAAGCTAGCAGTACTTACATTGTTTTCCCTCTTATGGAACGATTGATGTTAATGTTACTTCTCTTATTCTTATGTTATCAATGTTGTTCGTACTTCCTAAATCTTATAAGGTTCATAGTGAAGAGTTAGTCCTAATAACGTGTATAGAGGATACTGACCTTACGTCACTCCGAAAGGTTTAGAATGTGATTCCATGAGTCGAGCATGCATTATATATATGTATCTATTTTACTCTACCGAGCCATGCTATAGTTGGCCGGGTACGGCACCTATTGTGCAACCACTGATCAGTTGGGTTTTACCGAGCTCCACGTGGCCGGGTACGATTCTACCGAGCCTATTATGGCCGGGTACGATATGATGATGATGATGCCCACAGAGGCGAATGCTTTAAAGGTTTATGTATTTATACATATGTATCATGCATTTCATGTAAGTAGCCCTCAGAGGTACTAAGATGTTACAGGTTGTATATTCTCTATCCTTGCTTACATTACTGATCGTATTTATGGTTCCTTGCCTTACATACTCAGTACTTTATTCGTACTGACGTCCTTTTATTTGTGGACGCTGCATGTCGTGCTGCAGGTCCTGATAGACAGGCAGGTGCAGCTCCCCCACCACAGTAGACTGTCCAGTTCAGCGGTGATTGGCGAGATCCCTTCTCCGGACTTGCCTTGGTCTTGGTATGCAATTTTTGTTATAGACATTATGGGTATGTCGGGGCCCTGTTCCGGCTATGTTGCAACACTTATGTTCTTTTAGAGGCTCATAGACAAGTGTCGGCTCATGTATAGTTTGGTATGCCTTGTCGGCTAGTTTTTGTTGTATAGTCTTTCATAGTAGCGTGGTAGCTCATACCTTATATGTAGTTTCTTGATTGTCTGGTCATCCCCTGCTATGTATGTTCATGCCGTCATATTTTATTGCTGGTTGTCCATGATCTAGGTCTACCATTTATATTGATCTCTTTAGCCTTAAAAGATAATAATGAAGGTTAGATGAAATGTACGTTGGTGCTCGACAAGTGTGGTCGGGTGCTAGTCATGGCCCTTCAGTTTGGGTCGTGACAAACTTGGTATCAGAGCAAGTCTGTCCTAGGGGTTGTCTATGAGCCGTGTCTAGTAGAGTCTTGATTATGGATGTGTAGCGCGCCACATTTATAATCAGGAGGCTACATGACATCTAGGGTTGTTACCTTTTTCCTGAATCTAGATCGTGCGTAGAGTTGAGTCGTAAGTGTTTGTCTCTAATATTCACCTTGTTTTTTTTCAGTGATGCCTTCGACTAGGAAGCAAACGATTAGTAGACGGCTTGATACAGCAGCGGGAGAGGGTACCAGTCAGGTGCCCCAAGTCAGAGCAGGACAAAGTGAGGCTCAAAGTGAGATGCCCTCTCATACCTCATCTACTCCATCTCCTCCAGAGGATATTAGAAGGCACCCAGCGCCTCCAGTTCCTCCGTCTGGCACTCCAGACCAGGATATGCAGAGTGCTTTGCAGTTATTGACTAGCTTGGTAGCTGCTCAGGCTCAGAGGCAGAATACAGGTGCTGCTGAGAAACCAGTTAGTACAAGAGTTCGTGATTTTATTAATTTAGACCCTCCAGTGTTTACCGGATCAGACCCCAAGGAGGACCCACAGACTTTTATTGACCAGGTTCATCGTACACTTCGGGTTATGCATGTTAGTGATACAGAGGCAGTAGAGTTGGCTTCTTATCGGCTACGGGATTTAGCAGTTCTCTGGTATGATAGTTGGGAGAGATCCAGGGGTCCGAACCCTCCTCCAGCTGTGTGGAAGGAATTTTCTGAGGCCTTTCTTCGTCACTACTTGCCAGTTGAGATACGACGAGCTAGAGCTGATAAGTTCTTGAACCTTAGACAAGGTAATATGAGTGTGCGAGAGTACAGTATGCAGTTTGATTCTTTGGCAAGGTATGCTCCCCATATGGTGGCCGAGATGAGTGATAGGGTGCATATGTTCGTGAATGGGTTGGGACCACATCTAATAAATGAGTGTACGACAGCCTCCTTGGTGGAGGGCATGGATATTTCCCGTATTCAAGCTTATGCCCAGACCCTAGAGGATCGTAAGCGCCAGCAGAGGGCAGTTAGGGAGCAGGATAGAGGCCAGCATAAGAGGGCGAGATTTGCAGGGTATTCTGATGACTTCAGAGGCCGCATCAGGCCACAGTTTTCGAGGAGTTCGGCGCCACCTGTAGCTAGTGCTCCTCCACAGTTTCAGAGGCCTCGATATGATCGATCCTATTCTGGTCCAGGTCAGAGTTCGCGGGCATCTGGCTCGCAACATCACAGGGATACTAGTCAGATGAGACCCCCAACACCACATTGTGATCAGTGCGGCAAGGCCCACTTTGGACTGTGTCGTCGAGGTTCTGATGCATGCTATTCGTGCGGGCAGCCTGGCCATATGATGCGGGATTGTCCTAATAGAGGAGGTGATGGTATGGCTCAGCCGACTGGATCTGTGTCTGGTTCTTCCTCATCAGTTCGACCTCCAGCACAGGGTTTTCAGCAGTCGACAGGTCGTGGTAGGGGTAGAGGTGCAGTGCCGAGTTCGAGTGGTGCTCAAAATCGAACCTATGCTCTAGTAGGTCGACAGGATCTCGAGTCGTCTCCAGATGTTGTTACAGGTATTATATCTGTATTTTCTTATGATGTATATGCGCTGATTGATCCGGGATCTACATTATCATATGTTACACCCTTTGTGGCTAATAAGTTTGGCATTGAACCTGAATTGATAAGTAAACCCCTCGCGGTATCTACTCCGATAGGAGATTCTGTGATTGCTAGAAGGGTATATAGAGGTTGCACTGTGATGATTTGTAGTCGTCAAACCTCGGCAAATTTATTTGAGTTAGAAATGGTTGATTTTGATGTGATAATGGGAATGGACTGGTTGGCCTCATGCTATGCAAATGTTGACTGTCGTACGAAGATGGTTAGGTTCCAATTTCCGGGTGAACCCGTCATTGAATGGAAAGGGAACATTGCTACACCGAAAGGTAGGTTTATTTCCTATCTTAAGGCAAGGAAAATGATCTCAAAAGGTTACATTTATCATCTCGTTCGCGTTAGGGATGCGGAGGCGAAACCGCCTACTTTACAATCAATCCCTGTGGTTAACGAATTCCCAGATGTTTTCCCAGATGAACTCCCGGGCCTTCCTCCTGAAAGGGAGATTGAGTTTAGCATTGATGTGTTGCCTGACACTCAACCGATCTCTATTCCTCCATACAGAATGGCCCCGGCAGAGTTGCGAGAGTTGAAGGTGCAGTTGAAGGACTTGCTGGATAAGGGCTTTATTAGGCCTAGCACTTCACCTTGGGGTGCACCAGTCCTATTCGTGCGGAAGAAAGACGGGTCGTTACGGATGTGTATCGACTATCGACAGTTGAATAAGTCTACTATAAAGAACAAGTATCCACTTCCAAGAATTGATGACCTGTTTGACCAACTCCAGGGTGCCAAGTATTTCTCTAAGATTGATTTACGTTCAGGGTATCATCAGGTGAGGGTTAGGGAGAAGGATATTCCAAAGACGGCCTTCCGGACAAGATATGGGCACTTTGAGTTCTTGGTGATGTCGTTCGGGCTAACAAATGCCCCAGCAACTTTTATGGATCTCATGAATACTATATTCAGGCCCTATCTTGATGTGTTCGTGATTGTATTCATTGATGACATTCTAGTGTATTCTCGTTCGGAGGCGGAACATGCGGGCCACTTGCGGATAGTATTACAGACGCTTTAGGATCGTAAGTTATATGCTAAGCTCTCCAAATGTGAATTCTGGCTGAACTCAGTAGCATTCCTTGGCCATGTGATATCTGATGAGGGTATTAGTGTCGACACTCAGAAGATCGATGCAGTAAAGAATTGGCCGAGACCTACAACACCATCAGAAGTCCGCAGCTTCCTAGGGCTAGCAGGATATTATAGGCGGTTTGTAGAAGGATTTTCCTCTATATCATCACCATTGACTAAGTTAACACAAAAAGCTACCAAATTCCAGTGGTCTGACACTTGTGAACGTAGTTTTCAGGAGTTGAAGAATCGATTGACATCTGCACCAGTGCTCACTCTTCCTGAAGGAACAGAAGGTTATGTGGTATATTGTGATGCCTCAGGTATAGGTTTGGGGTGCGTATTGATGCAGCATGGGAATGTGATTGCTTATGCATCAAGACAATTGAAGAAGCATGAAAAGAATTATCCAACCCATGATTTGGAATTGGCTGCAGTAATATATGCTTTGAAGATATGGCGGCACTACTTATACGGCGTCCATGTTGACATCTACACAGATCACAAGAGTTTACAATACATCTTCAAGCAGAAAGAGTTGAATTTGAGGCAGCGTAGGTGGCTTGAATTATTGAAAGACTACGACGTCGAGATATTGTATCATCCCGGTAAAGCCAATGTTGTGGCAGATGCTCTCAGCCGTAAATCAATGGGAAGCTTAGTACATATTGAGGCAGGTAGATGGGGGTTGATTAAAGAGCTTCATCAGCTAGCCAATATGAGAATCAGATTGTTAGACTCTGATGATGGAGGTGTTACTGTACAGAATACATCAGAATCATCTTTGGTAGCAGAGGTAAAAGCACGACAATATGAAGATCCTATCTTAGTACGATTAAGAGAAAGCATTCAACAGTGTAAAAGTATGGCTTTTGGGATCGGAAAAGATGGGGCACTGAGATACCAGAGCCGATTGTGTGTGCCTAATGTGGCAGGGTTGCGAGAGAAGATTATGAATGAGATTCATCAATCCCGATATTCCATCCATCCCGGCTCGACAAAGATGTATCATGATGTCAAGGAGCAGTATTGGTGGGATAATATGAAGAAGTCTATTGCAGAATTTGTAGCCCAGTGTCCCAATTGTCAACAAGTAAAGATAGAACATCAGAAACCCGGTGGATTGCTTCAAAATATAGAGATTCCGACCTGGAAGTGGGAGGTGATTAATATGGACTTCATTATTGGATTACCTCGCTCTTATCATAAGTTTGACTCCATCTGGGTGATAATTGATCGACTTACAAAATGTGCCCATTTTCTGCCAGTGAAGACAACTTACACGGCTGAAGATTATGCAAAGTTGTATATCAAGGAGATTGTTAGGCTTCATGGTGTGCCCATATCTATTATATCAGACCGAGGAGCTCAATTTACGGCTAACTTTTGGAGGTCTTTCCAGAAGGGTTTAGGCACACAAGTAAATCTCAGCACTGCATTTCATCCGCAGACTGACGGACAGGCTGAACGTACCATTCAGACACTGGAAGATATGCTACGAGCATGTGTTCTAGATTTTAAGGGGAATTGGGATGATCATCTTCCACTCATAGAATTCGCCTATAACAATAGCTACCATTCCAGTATTAAAATGGCCCCATACGAGGCACTATACGGGAGGAGATGTAGATCACCAGTTGGATGGTTCGAAGTCGGTGAAACAGAATTATATGGGCCAGATTTGATTCACCAAGCTATTGAGAAGGTGAAAGTGATACAGGAGCGATTGAGGACGGCACAAAGCAGGCAAAAATCTTATTCTGATGTCCGACGTCGTGATCTAGAGTTTGAGGTTGGTGATTGGGTTTTCCTGAGGATCTCACCAATGAAGGGTATTATGCGTTTTGGGAAGAAAGGTAAGCTGAGTCCAAGGTATATCGGGCCGTATAAAATTCTTCGACGGATTGGACAGGTTGCTTATGAGTTAGAATTGCCATCCGAATTGGAATTTGTCCACCCGGTATTCCATGTATCTATGTTGAGAAAATGTATTGGAGACCCTTCTCGAGTCGTCCCTATCAAAGATGTACAAGTTACAGAGGACCTATCATATGAAGAAGTGCCAGTGGCGATATTAGATCGGCAAGTCCGCAAGCTGAGAACAAAAGATGTAGCTTCCGTCAAAGTATTGTGGAGGAACAAAAATATGGAAGAAATGACATGGGAAGCAGAAAAGGAGATGAAGTCAAAATACCCTTACTTATTCCAGAATGAAGATAACAAGGATGCTGGTGGAAGACAGGATACATTGGAAGAAGAAACGGCTCTATGAGGTAAGCAATAATTTGAGAATACTCCTCCTTAATACAAAATGGTGATATGTAGATAATGTAAATACGCATAATGCTTTGTGTAGACTTGTGAAACCATATGTTGGGCTTAATTACTTGCAAGTTTTGCTAGTGACCATTTTATAGGGGAAAATTGATCGGAAATTTCCATTGGAATCCACGATGATTTAAACTCCCCATAAACCCTTACATTCGAGGACGAATGTTCCTAAGGGGGGAGGGTGTTACAACCCATATCCACATGTGTTAGTTCATGCCATATATTAGTTAACATAAATCCAAGAAGGAATTATCTTTGAGATGATAAGAAGTCAATCCTATTGGTCTTAAGTGATACAAGAGTGTATAAGGGTGATTAACCAGTATTAGAAGTTAAACGAATCAAGGATGTTGTAACTCGTATTTTCAGGTAATCTAGCGGTGCTTAATACACTCAAGAGGTCATTTATTAAGGTATTTTAATCATATAATATCCATATCATAAGTCTTGAAGTCAAACGAGTTATGAAACAAAAGTCGACAAAAGTTGTCGCAACTTAGGTTCATAATTTTACTTAAACATTAGGTCAAATGTTTCTAATCTTTTCTCATAATTTACAAGGAATTACGGGGTGATATACCCACCAAATTAAAGATCTATGAGTCTAGTTTCCAACGCATTAAACTGTTCATCGATACGATCTCGGAGTAGAGAGATATTCGCGTTTTTGCGAGACTGCGCCAAGCACCTCTCTATGGGGCCCACTAAGTCGGTTTAAGATATTTGGACCTATATAGGATAACTACAACCCGTTTTAAGTCATTTCTTTTTACTATTTTCAGACCTTAGAACCCTAGGAACATCCTCTCAAGGTTCTCTCAAGATTCAAGACCCAAAAAAAGGGCAAACAACACAAATCAAGTGTCGGGAATTCCGTGGCGCTAGTAAGTCTCTTGTTCTTCTTGTTGTTGCTCATTTTTGTGTCGTTCCAGCTCGTGTGGGAGGTTGTTTTAAAGGGTTTATGTTCTGTAAATACTCCCTCATGTTCTTAATATCAATCCTAGGTGATTTCAAGCCTTCTAAAGTGATTCTAGTGCCGAAAAACACTAATTGATCGCTAGTTTCGCTTTTTTGTTGTTGTGGCAGCATTGGAGGGATATTTCATGGAAATTTAAGGTCAAATTGGAGTTGTTCTTTCTGTATAAAGGTAAGGAACCTCTTACTCTATATGTATTTAAGATTATCCAAGTTGCGGCTAAGCCATTGAAGCTAGAACTTGTGAGATATATATCGAAAGGCTTGGTAGTAATGTTATTGTTTTGTGGACTGTTTTGCGTTGTTGTTGGGCTGCGTATTTTACTACTATATTGTGGAGTTTTGGAGGAGGAAGGGTGTGGAGAAACACCATATATATGTAGGGTTATGGGCTGATAGTTATTCGTAACATTTCCAGGTTGTTTGACACGACTACGGTGGTCGTCGTATGTATGGAGTGATTAGGCTGTGTGTGGACTATTTTGGGAGGCTCAATATGTTTATTATTGATGTTGTTTGGGCTGTTTGGTGACTGTTTTGAATGGTGTGAGGTCATATATATAGGGGAGGTGCTGTCCGTTTCATCGTAAAATAGGTTGTGGTCGATACATAATAGTTATGACGCTTAAATGATAACGATAGTATCGTTTCTCTTATTGTAGACTAAGGAGTTTTGACAATTGCATAGCTTGAGATTGGGGCAGTATATACAAGGTATGTGAGGCTATCCCTTTCCTTCTTTTGCACGACTCCGATTGTACATAATGTAATGAACGAGCTTCCAAGATACTCTACTCTTAGAAGCTAGCAGTACTTACATTGTTTTCCCTCTTATGGAACGATTGATGTTAATGTTACTTCTCTTATTCTTATGTTATCAATGTTGTTCGTACTTCCTAAATCTTATAAGGTTCATAGTGAAGAGTTAGTCCTAATAACGTGTATAGAGGATACTGACCTTACGTCACTCCGAAAGGTTTAGAATGTGATTCCATGAGTCGAGCATGCATTATATATATGTATCTATTTTACTCTACCGAGCCATGCTATAGTTGGCCGGGTACGGCACCTATTGTGCAACCACTGATCAGTTGGGTTTTACCGAGCTCCACGTGGCCGGGTACGATTCTACCGAGCCTATTATGGCCGGGTACGATATGATGATGATGATGCCCACAGAGGCGAATACTTTAAAGGTTTATGTATTTATACATATGTATCATGCATTTCATGTAAGTAACCCTCAGAGGTACTAAGATGTTACAGGTTGTATATTCTCTATCCTTGCTTACATTACTGATCGTATTTATGGTTCCTTGCCTTACATACTCAGTACTTTATTCGTACTGACGTCCTTTTATTTGTGGACGGCTGCATGTCGTGCTGCAGGTCCTGATAGACAGGCAGGTGCAGCTCCCCCACCACAGTAGACTGTCTAGTTCAGCGGTGATTGGCGAGATCCCTTCTCCGGACTTGCCTTGGTCTTGGTATGCAATTTTTGTTATAGACATTATGGGTATGTCGGGGCCCTGTTCCGGCTATGTTGCAACACTTATGTTCTTTTAGAGGCTCATAGACAAGTGTCGGCTCATGTATAGTTTGGTATGCCTTGTCGGCTAGTTTTTGTTGTATAGTCTTTCATAGTAGCGTGGTAGCTCATACCTTATATGTAGTTTCTTGATTGTCTGGTCATCCCCTGCTATGTATGTTCATGCCGTCATATTTTATTGCTGGTTGTCCATGATCTAGGTCTACCATTTATATTGATCTCTTTAGCCTTAAAAGATAATAATGAAGGTTAGATGAAATGTACGTTGGTGCTCGGCAAGTGTGGTCGGGTGCTAGTCATGGCCCTCCAGTTTGGGTCGTGACAATTAAACCCCAGAAAACGAGCATACAAGTTACTTGGGCTTCAGGATCACCCAAATTTCAATCATATGGACTTGTTCCATTAACAAATAAAGACAAAAGAAAGAGCTGAAAGAAAGCATATGACTAATGCATGGGTATTTAACTACCAACTATCAATCTAAGAAGTACCGCAACCATTCAGGTCCATATATCAAGATACAATTACTAAATGAAATCAAAGCTTTACAGATGCCTTAATAATAACAGACTGAATGGACATATGAACATATAACAAGACTCTGATGAATATGGAACTAGAATGTCCTAAGGCAAAAATGCCATGAAACAGGATAGCATCTTCATTCATTCCCACTTTAAACATGTCATTTGAGGTTGGATGAATACCTGTTTACAACGAATAGAACAAATAAAATGAGCTGGAGGAAAGATCACAGCAGCAGCAGAAAAAAACAATCAAACAGTAACATGAGCCGCAGCTTAATCCGCAGCTTCAAACCCAACTTTAAAGGTCCAAAGCTTAATCCATGTTAACCCAGGTGCAGAAATATAAAATTCATCAGAAGTTTTAACTAATAAAGAGACTCAGAAGACAGCATTTGGGTTGATCTCAGCAAGGAACCGCAGGAAGTTCCATGTTATCAAAGAGAAGCAGCCATTTATAATTTTCAGGATTTTTCTCTATTCAACCCCCTTCCTTCAAAGGCAAGAATGATATGCCTTTATAGGCCAGGCCATAGGAAAAACTTCAGAATCACATATTCCCTTTCTACCCCATTTAAAATTCTGGTTTTAGCTTAGGGATCCCTAAATTTATGACTTGTTACCCAAGTTAACCCATTAAAAGGTCTGAAATATCCCAGATTCCCTCTCTAGAAGCTTCTATTTCTGTTATCAAAGATTCCCCTCATGTCCTATTTCCTAAACTACCCTCAAATGGCCCTGAAATTATCCTAGAGACCAACCTAAGTCAGATGGGTATGGGTTATGAACCCCAAATGGGCTCAATGTCTCAATGGACATGGCCTCAAATTCAAATCGAGCATGATTCCCTTAGAATGAGGTCCGTATTGACCTCGGAGCCTAAGGGTGACCCAAAACAAAAGTCAGAAAAATTAACAAACCAAACAACCTGACAAATTAATGATTACAAACAAACGAGGAACTAACTAAGCTATGGAACTAAACTAAATGACCAAATTAATAGTTCTAACATGATAGCAAATCAGAAACTAAAAGAGAAGAACAGAGCAGAAGGGTCACATAAGTGATTTTGAAAAAGAAAACAAGCAGAAAAGAATGGGACTCACCGACAAGACTTGAAATCCAAACTGGAGCATTGGTTTGACCCAAGATAATGGCAAACGTTTGTTCTTATTGAAAAGCAAACGAGTGTCACTATTTTTTGCCAAAACCAAACCAAATGACCCGAAATTCCTAAACGATTCGCATGCACGACCACATCTTGAGGCCCCTAGGGCTCGATTTTTGATTTGAAATTCGAGGGACTAAAGGGATGCTTGAGGGAATCTAAGTGGGGATTTGGAGTGAAGGAGAGACGGGGGTTCAGGGGTGTGATTTTGGGAGTGGTTGGAGGTGGCGCCGCCGGTTGAGGTGGTGGAAAAATAGGGCGGCGGATTAGGGTTTGGAGCTTCTGAGCCAGATTCGAGAAATTCAGGCGTGATTCGAGGGAAAAGGGGTGTGGATTTGGTATGAGGAGAAGCAGAGGGAGCTAGGGTGTAAATTTGGTGGCCATCAGAGACCTACCGTCGTCGTAGGGCGATTTCCGTCGGCGGTGCACAGTGGGGTTACGTTGTGTTTTTTGAGAGTGTTGGAGATGACGAGGGGGGGGGGTTTCTGAGTGGTTCAGACATTTTTATATGGGGGGAGGGCCAGTTTTGGTCCGTTGGATCTAGGCATGATCAACAACTCAGATCAAACTTTAACGAAACGACACCGTTTGGTTTGGGGGGGGGGACCGGATCGGGTTGGACACGGGTTTGGGCTGCGTACAGAGTATTTCAGACGGGTTTTATATTGGAAGATTTGGGTCTGGGATTTTAGTTTGAAAACTGGCCCAACCCTTTTCATCTTTTATTCAAAACAAAATTAATTCAAAACTCTTTTTCCTTTTTTTCCATTTTTTTCCGAATATTAATTAAAATCAAAATTAATTCCTAGAACTAAAAAAAACTAATTAAACCTAAAATGATAATTAACACAATTAATTAAAAATAAATAACAAAAGAAAGCTACTCAAAATCAAAGCTACAATTAAAAGTGCAAATTAAACTAATTTTGTGATTTTTCCATTTTATGCAACAATTAATTTTTTAATTAATCCTAAAATGTAAAATTAACCCTAAATGCAAATGCAACGTATTTTTGTATTTTTCAGTAGTTAAAACGCGCAAACAAAATGCGAACAATTAACAGCAAATGCCACAAAAATTCACAAAACTGCAAACACTGAAAGAAATTATTTTGTTTTGAATTTATTGGAATAATTCATATAGGGCAAAAATCACGTGCTCACAGCTGCCCCTCTTTGCCCGGAAGCACGAAGAGTTTTCGTGCAAAGATAAAGTGAGCGGATACGAGCGATTTTTGCCCGTTTGAATACTCCGTGGGAAGAATTTTTTGAAAGATTTGACCGCACCCTGCTTCCGAGGTTGCCTACATATCCTTAGCTAAAAAGAAATCAGGTCAGTGTAGTTCAGGAATGTTTGGTAGATGGGACTACCATGAAGCTGGATTTTCATTATTGCTGTTGTTGCTGCTACTGCTCACTGAACCCCTTATTGCACCATGTCAAAAACAAAAGAAGCTAGACTAGACTATGATCTATGCTTTACAAAAATCCTATCTATCTCTTCAACTTGCTCTTGTGGTTCTTGTTGCCTTGTTGACTTATATTCTCCTGGTGAAATCCATTTGTTACCGCCTTGAATTGTAATCTGAGATGTTTTCTCTTTCTCCAGGCTGGCTCCTGACTTCCAACTTGAATGTATTCCCATGCTATCCAGGCGGGCCCCTGACTTTGGAACGTGAATGTATTCCCATGCTATCCAGGCGAGCTCCCTACTTCAGCAAAATAGACAAAAACAGAGAAAATTTTCTGCCCCAGTCTTGTGGGCCCATGTGTAAGTGTAAAACGAATCACCTTGCCGAATAACAAAGAATTTTGGAAACCAAAACTTGAATTGTACTCCCTTGTTCTCCAGGCGGGCTCCTGACTTCAAAACGTGAAAGTATTCCCTTCTTTCCAGGCGGGCTCCTGACTTCAACTTGAAAGTATTCCCTGCTCTTCAATTGGGCTCCTGACTTCAACTTAAACTTATTCCCTGCTCTCCAGGTGGGCTCCTGACTTCAACTTGAATGTATTCCCTGCTCTCCAGGCGGGCTCCTGATTTCATCTTGAAAGTATTCCCTTGTTTTCCAGACGGGCTCCTGACTGCTTAACTTGAATGTATTCCCTGCTCTCCAGGCGGGCTCCTGACTTCAACTTGAAATGTATTCCCTGCTCTCCAGGCGGGCTCCTGACCTCAGCAAAACAGATAAAGCAAAGAAAATTTCCTGCCCCAGTTTGGTAGCTGGGCATATGGGTGAGTGTTAAACTGAATCATTCTACCAACTGTTACTAAGAATTTGAAAGCTAAGTCTTATTATCCAGGGAGGTCCTGACAACTGACAATTATAGATCTAAGCTGTATCTTCTAAAGGTGTTACTTCCGCTAAGTCATGTTATCTAAGAGGGTTTTAAACTACATCCTATTATCCAGGAAGGTCCTGAAAACTCTTAATTGAATCCTATCTTAAACATGCAAACATTGAAACCAACTTATATTCCTTTGGGATACGTTTATGCTAAATTATGCTACTCATGATTGCTTTGAATTTTAACTAAGCCACATTCTCCAGGAGGGTCCTGAAAGTTTACGGTCAAACCTGATTAGTGTTTACTTTTCCCTTATAGAGAGTTCCTTCGGAACAAACGAATTTTCTGCCGCTGTTTCAATCAAAGAAAATTTTGTCAGTTTAAAATGGTGGTTAGCTGATGGAATTCTTGCTGAAGGTATCTCCGCTGCATTGTTTTGTTTTGACTAGCTTTCCCGAACTGGCCCTGAACCACTTGACTTTTCGACTGACTTTCAAAACTCCATGACTTTGGATGACTCGAGTGTTCTATACCCGAACCATTGCCTCATACCTCTTACCCCTCTAACTGAGCCTCTGCGTCTCCCATAAAATTACCAAATTATTTTGCCGGTGGAACTCTTGCTGGCATTTTATATCCTTTTTCATCATGCTATCTTTGGTATTGCTCTGGCCGCACTGTGCTTTGCAATCTTGAAGCTGGTAGTAAGCTTTGAAATTCCTTCTTATTTGCTTAAACAGAACTGACCTCGGGAACATCTTAGAGAAATAAACCTAAAGAAATGAAATGCAATGACTTTCAGAGTTAAAGATAAGGAAGTCCAAAATTGGAAGACTATCTAAAGAGAAAAAGAAAAGAGACTTATCTGAGCGGAACAGCTGGCACCAATGATCATGACATGCAATTTGGATTAATCGGCCCAATCTGTCCAACCAATCAACTTTCAGTTGCCGCACTTTGTTGTCCCAGAATTTCTATAACCTGATTTCTTCACCTCAAATCTCGACCTTATTCATCCTGCAGTGCCTTGAAAAGTTTTCACCAGTAGACCTCTCTCATTCCATCATCTGTCAACTCACTTTTTCCTTAAGGTGCTCGTGAGGGTTTTCACCAATAAGACTCTCTCATTTTGATTTCTCTCAGCTCCCGTCACCTTACGGTGTCCGTGGGGGTTTTCACCAATAAGACTCTCTCATTTTGATTTCTCTCTGCTCCCGTCGCCTTATGGTGCCCGTGGGGGGTTTCACCAATAAGACTCTCTAATTTTTTACTTCTTTGCCCTCTTTGGACCAGAGTGTTGTCCCTGACGTGAATCACCGCTACCTGCTTGACTTGGCATTTCCCGAAGACTGATCGGAAGGTCTTTCTTTGGACCGTAATGTGGCTTTTGGGTGGGTTTAGAAGGGAAGGGTATAAAAAGCTCAAAGCCGTTTGATTGGGTTCAAATTTACAACCTTCGGAATCAGGTTTCTGATAACAACCACAACTTCTGCCCCAGTTTCTTGTTTGGGGACTTTTGGATTTTCTTTTGATGGGACCGAACCATGAGGCTGCCTACGTATCCTTTAAAGGAATCAGGTCGAACGTAGTTCATATCATAAAGATTATTTTGTTGTTGTGATTTTCTTTTTCTCTTTCTTTTCTTTCTCTTTTTTGCTTTCTTTTTCTCTTTTTGTTGTTTCTTCTTTCTTTTTTTTTTCTTTTCATTCTTTTCCTTCTCTTTCTGTTTTTTTTTTCTTTCCTTTTTTTTTTGATTTTCATTTTCTTCTCTCCCTTTTTGTTCTTTTCTTTTCTTCTTTTCCTTTACTTATCTCTCACGTTTGTGTTCCTGATCTTTGCTACTTATTTCGAAAGAGGGGTATGAAAGGAAACAAATAAGGCTCAAGAGGGGTGACAAGGGATAAAGTGTTTAGATAGCAGAACAAAATGCCTTCGTCATTCCAATATTCGAGACATGCCAAATACAAACAAGCACAATCAAACAAAGAAATCATACATAGTATCTCTTGACTACATCAGAATTGATAGCCATCTCCACACATTTCCCTTCTACATCTGTCAAATATAATGCGCCATTGGACAACACTCTAATTACAACAAATGGCCCCTACCAATTTGGGGCGAACTTTCCTTTTGCTTCAACCTGATGAGGAAGAATGCGTTTCAATACTAACTGACCCACTTCAAACTTCTGTGGACGCACCTTCTTATTGTATGCTCTTGCCATTCTCTGTTGATACAACTGGCCATGACACACTGCTGCAAATCTCTTTTCATCAATCAGACTTAATTGCTCCAAGCGAGTTTTGACCCACTCATCATCATCGATCTCAGCCTCTACGACAATTCGAAGGGATGGAATTTCCACTTCTGCGGGTATCGCTGCTTCGGTGCCATACACCAACAAATAAAGAGTCGCCCCTACTGAAGTACGGACAGTAGTGCGATAACCGAGCAATGCAAACATCAACTTCTCATGCCACTGCCTAGAACCTTCCACCATTTTTCGAAGTATCTTCTTTATATTCTTGTTGGCCGCCTCAACTGCTCTGTTCGCCTTAGGGCGGTATGGGGTAGAATTGCGATGTATAATCTTGAACTGCTGACATACCTCTTTCATCAAATGACTATTGAGATTAGCCCCATTGTCTATAATGATAACCTTCGGTATCCCAAACCGGCAAATGATATTTGAATGCACAAAATCAACCACCGTCTTCTTGGTTACAGCCTTGAATGTTTTAGCCTCTACCCACTTGGTGAAATAATCAATGGCCACCAGAATAAACCTGTGCCCGTTGGACGCTGCTGACTCAATTGGTCCAATGACATCCATTCCCCAAGCAACAAAAGGCCACGGTGCAGACATTGTATGTAGTTCAGATGGTGGAGAATGAATCAAATCTCCATGCACTTGGCACTGATGACATTTTCGCACGAAACTGATACAATCTCGCTCCATAGTGAGCCAATAATAACCTGCCCGGAGAATCTTCTTTGCAAGCACATACCCACTCATGTGCGGTCCACAAACTCCAGAATGTACTTCGGTCATGATGGCCGCGGCCTGTTTGGCATCTACACATCTTAATAACCCAAAATCTGGAGCTCTTTTGTACAAAACTCCTCCACTGAAGAAAAATCCACTGCCAAGCGACGAATTGTTCTCTTTTGATCACCTGTGGCTTGTACCGAATATACTCCCCTTCGGATGTATTCCTTGATGTCATGAAACCAAGGCTCCCCATCGAGCTCTTCCTCCACCATGTTACAATAAGCATGCTGATCACGGACCTGAATATGCAACGGGTCTACATAAGCCTTATCTGGATGATGTAACATTGACGCTAGAGTAGCCAAAGCATCAGCGACCTCATTATGGATCCTCAGAATATGCCTGAACTCAATTGATTGAAACCGTTGACAAAGATCATGCAAGCATTGCCGGTATGGTGTGAGTTTTAAATCCCTTGTTTCCCATTCTCCCTGAATTTGATTTACCAGAAGGTCCGAGTCACCCAAGACCAAGACCTCCTGGACACTCATATCCACAATCATCCTCAAACCCAAAATACATGCCTCGTATTCCGCCATGTTGTTAGTCCAGTAGAACCGAAGCTGAGCCGAAACAGGGTAATGATGCCCTGTTTCAGAAATAAGTACAGCTCCTATTCCAACGCCTTTCATGTTAGTAGCCCCATCAAAGAAAAGTTTCCATCTTGGCCTTTCAATCTGTTCCAACTCATCAATGTGCATTACCTCTTCATCAGGGAAGTAAGTCTTCAAAGGTTCGTATTCTTCATCCACAGGATTCTCAACCAAGTGGTCGGCCAATGCTTGTGCTTTCATCGCGGTCCGAGTCACGTAGACAATGTCAAATTCTGTGAACAAGATCTGCCACTTTGCGAGCCTTCCCATGGGCATAGGCTTCTGTAAGATATACTTCAATGGATCCAAGCGAGAGATGAGGTAAGTAGTATAAGAGGACAAATAATGTTTCAGCTTCTGGGCCACCCAAGTTAGGGCGCAACACGTCCTCTCAAGCTGAGTGTACTTAACCTCGTAAGATGTGAACTTCTTGTTGAGATAATATATGGCATGCTCCTTCCTGCCAGTGATGTGATGTTATCCCAACACACATCCAAATGAATTGTCCAAGACTGTCAAATACAGAATCAAAGGTCTCCTTGGTTCTGGCGGGACTAACACGGGTGGGTTTGACAAGTACCCTTTTATCTTATCAAAGGCTTCCTGACATTCATCTATCCACTTGACTGTAGCATCTTTCTTTAACAATTTGAAGATAGGCTCACACGTTGTTGTGAGCTGAGCAATAAACCGACTAATGTAATTCGATCTTCCCAATAGACTCATCACCTCAGTCTTGTTCTTCGGAGGTGGCAATTCCTGGATGGCTTTGATTTTTGACGGGTCTAACTCAATACCCCGTCGGCTGACTATGAATCCCAACAATTTTCCAGACGGAACAACGAACGCGTATTTTGCAGGGTTGAGCTTGAGATTGTACCTGCGAAGCCTTTGGAAGAACTTTCTCAGATCTCTGACATGGTCAGACTGCTTTCTAGAGTTTATAATCACATCATCCACATAAACCTCGATCTCCCTGTGTATCATGTCGTGGAATATGGTCGTCATTGCCCTCATGTAGGTTGCCCCGACATTTTTCAAACCAAATGGCATGACCCGATAGCAGTACGTTCCCCATGGCGTGATGAATGCTGTCTTTTCTGCGTCCTCCTCATCCATTAAGATCTGGTGGTAACCCGCATAACAATCCACAAAAGAACCAATTTCATGTTTGGCACAATTATCGATCAATATATGGATGTTCGGCAGTGGGAAATTATCCTTGGGACTTGCCTTGTTGAGGTCTCGATAATCAACACACACCCTGGTCTTTCCATCCTTCTTCAGCACAGGCACTACATTGGCTAACCAAGTGAGATACCGAGTAACCTGAATGACCTTGGCCTCGAACTGTTTGGTGACCTCTTCCTTGATTTTCACACTCATATCAGTTTTAAATTTCCTCAGCTTTTGCTTGACCGGGGGGAATGTCGGATCAGTGGGCAATTTGTGAACCACCAAACCAGTGCTTAGACCTGGCATGTCATCATAGGACCATGCAAAAACATCTTTATACTCGAACAGTGTTTTAATTATCTCCTCTCTGAGTTCTGGTTCAAGATGGACGCTTATTTTAGTTTCCCAGACATTATTTTGGTCCCCTAAATTGATTGCTTCTGTATCACTCAGGTTAGGCTTGGGTTTTTCTTCAAAATGGCTTAATTCTTTACTAATCTATTCAAAAGTTTCATCCGCGTCATATTCCGATTCAACATCACACTCTATTTCTTGAATTACTATTTCAGAACTATATTGGCTTTTAAGACCGGGCCAGAGATTCCGCATGCATGTCATATCATTGAAGCCAGCATAAAAAGAACTGTACAAGGAAAAAGGAAAGCAAAAATAAAACTATCAGGAAGAAAAGAAAAGAGAAATTGCATTTTATTGAAATTAAAGACAACGGGTTTATACATCCAATCGGACGAAACATAGAATCTGAATTACAACCCTGGAATAATCCAGATAAATTGAAAGAAAATCAAAGCAAACTACCAAAACTCCCTCCTGGTGGGGAGAGGAGTAGCTTCCCAATTGTTAATCTTTGCACCGGGCCCAACAAACTGCACATCCGCCTTGCTAGAACCCTCTCCAGCTTCCAACACGTTCATATCGGCGAATATCCTCTCGAACCTTTCCATCAAATCTTCATCCACATCAACCACCGAAATGGGAACCGCCATCACTGGGCGCTTTATGGTACCAGGCCTGACAAATGATCGGGAAAGACGCGGGACTGGATTTGGAAGGGCCCATGCTCTCTGTTTCATTTTTCTACCTCTTCTCACAACTACGACTATGGGCTTGAACCCCAGACCAAATGTATCCAAGTTCTTAGGAAGAGAAACCGGCTGTACGATACCCTGCAGAGATGCACCCAAACTTTTTCCCGGTACAAAACTATTTTTCAACATTTCAACGGCTACCATGACTGATGCAGCAGCTACCCTTGGAGTCGGCACGCACTTCCCTTCAGGAACTTTCTCTACCGCTACCATGTCAAAAACCTGATAGACCCATGGCCCCTTGTCGTCTTCAAACTCTATGAATGGAATAATGGCATCACTGGGAACACACAAATTGTCTTCGCCATGCACAACAATTTCCTGTCTATCCCATTCAAACTTAACCATTTGATACAGAGTGGATGGGACCGCTTTGACAGTATGAATCCAGGGTCGACCTAACAATAGATTGTAAGAAACCGCCACATCGAGCACTTGGAATTCCATAGTAAATTCAACTGGCCCTATTGTAAGCTCGAGCACTATGTCCCCGACTGAATCTTTTCCTCCACCATCGAATCCCCAAACGTAGATACTGTTCTTGTGAATTCTTTCATCATCCACCTTCAACTTGTTCAGAGTGGAAAGAGGGCAAATATTTTCGCTGGAACCATTGTCAACTAGTACCCGAGTAACCACGGAATCTTCACATTTCACCGTCAGATAGAGGGCTCTATTGTGCTCAGTACCCTCCACGGGAAACTCATCATCAGAAAAAGTGACTCGGTTTACCTCAAATATCTTGTTGGCTATCTTTTCCAAGTGGTTTACTGAGATTTTATCAGGAACGTGAGCTTCGTTCAAGATTTTCATCAAAGCCCGATGGTGTTCATCTGAATGGATCAATAATGACAAGAGCGAGATCTGAGCTGGTGTCTTCCTTAACTGCTCCACAATGGAATAGTCTTGTACTTTCATCTTTCTCAGAAATTCTTCTTCTTCTTCCTCGGTCACCGCTTTCTTCACGAACACTGGATTATCTTTTGAGGTCTTAGCTTTTCTCAACTCTTCGGGGGCAAAGCATCTCCCCGATCGAGTCAAACCATGAGTCTCTCACACTTCTTCTTTAACCTTTTTCCCCTTATAAGTCACTGTCACTTGTTCATAATTCCATGGGACTGCCTTGCTGTTGACTATGGGTAATTAAGTTACCGGTTTGATAATGACAGGATCTGTGTAAGCTCCCTTCACAACTACCACAGGCTTGTTCGTCACTCCTGGCACAATCACTTTTGCTCTTTCATGTATTCCTGCAACGTCACTTGAGGACCCCTTCTTGACCTCCACAGATGGTTCACTATTTGCCCCGTTCAATTTGATCACAACCTTCTCGCTTGTTGATTTTTCAAACGGCATGGCTTCACTAGCCCGAATCATCATGGCGGTTTGCAAAGGCTTCTTAGGCTCCCCTCCCTTATGCACTATCTCAATCATATTTGTCCCATGATAGGCCGGCAACGGGTTCTGGTTGATGTTGGGTGCCTCCAGGGCTTGGACCCCGATCCGATTAGTATCAATGAGCTCTTGAATTGTTGTTTTCAACTTCCAGCATTTCTCTGTGTCATGACCCGGGGTACCTGAACAATACTCGCAACTCACCGAGCGGTCAAAATTTCTGGGAGGGGGATTCGGCAGTTTAGCCTTGATCAGATTCAACATACCCAACTGTCTTAGTCGATGGAATAGACTAGCATATGATTCTCCCAAAGGAGTGAAAGTCTTCTGCTTCTGCAACCTCTCATTCTTAAAGGCTTGATTTGGCCGAAAACCTGTTCCAGGGGGATTTTTGTAGGCTCTTGGGGATGGATGGGCATTTTGTGGAGCTAGGTATGGACTTGGTGGAGCCGGCGCACGCCATTGTGCATGAGCGGGAGGTTGGGTATAGGTTTGTGCGTGATGGACGGAAAAATAGGGATTGGGCGGTGGGTAGTAGTGTTGTGGTGGACTATATGGAGTGTGGTGGTAGGGTCGAGGTGGGTTATAGTAACGTGGGATGTTCCTAGATCCAACCCGAGCTCCCGATTCAATTGTAGGAACATCCTCTTTCTTCTTCTTCCCGAGTACACCTCCAGTACCGTTTTGAATGGCCTGGGTGGTCGCCTTGATTGCTGAGTAAATCATGATCTTGTTGGACTTGAGTCCTTTTTCAACCATGCCTCCCATTTTTACAACTTCATTAAAGGACTTACCTACTGCTGACACCAAGTGACCAAAATAAGTGGGTTCCAAAGCCTGCAAGAAATAATCAACCATCTCACTTTCTTTCATCGGAGGTTCAACCCTCGCTTCTTGCTCTCTCCAACGGAATCCATATTCCCTGAAGCTCTCACCAGACTTCTTCTCAATCTTTGTCAATGACAGACGGTCTGAGATAATTTCGAGGTTATACTGAAAATGGCAGGCAAAGGCCTGGGCCAAATTGTCTCATGTGTACCACCTGCTATGATCTTGTCTGGTATACCATTCTAAGGCCGATCCACTCAGACTTTGGCTGAAATATGCCATCAGCAATTCATCTCTTCCACCTGCTCCTCTCATCTTGCTACAAAATCCTCTTAAGTGTGCTACTGGGTCACCATGCCCGTCGTACAGATCAAACTTGAGCATTTTGAACCCTGCTGGCAACTGAACATCTAGGAACATACATAAATCTTTATAGGCCACACTTACTTGACCTCCCAACCCCCTCATATCTCGGAATGACTGTTCTAAGCTTTTGACCTTTCTGATCATCTCTTCATGCTCGGGATTTTTGAGTGGCTCTCGGTCTCTGCCGGGAGATCAAGATGAGGGGTGTAAAAATATGGTTCTGGAACTTTGAAGGTGGGTTCAGGGGGATAGTACTGGTTGTTGTGAGTTTGAAATAGAGGTTCACTGGAAGATTGATGTAATGTAGCAGGTGGAGGTGCCAAAAAAATAGGTGTTATTGGTGGGGGAGGGTATGGGACTTGTTTGGGTTGTGGATCTTGAAAAGTATGGGACGTGGCGCCATAGCATTGTTGGTAGATGGGAAAGGCTGGAGATGAGTCCACAGTGGGAGGCTCCTGAGGTTGGACCGATGGTGGGATATAAGCAGGGTTGGCGGAGTAAACCGGTGGTGGATGCCCCATGGCCTAGGCTTGGTACATTTTAGCCATCTGTTGCTTTAGCTTATACATTTCTTCCCTCATCGCATTAACGTCCAATTCTTCCACTTCTTTCGATGGGTCGACAATACTTGTTTCTAGTTCCTGGTTGGCCATATTCAGCTTGTCTTTTGATCGGGTGTTGTATGAGTGGGTTGCCAGAATGCCAATCAACTAACCACCTGCCTGAGCTCAATACATCAAACACCAACCTTGTTAGCGATTAGGCTTTAACAAATTGGTAACCGCACATTGGGCATGAATGCACCTAAACAGTTAACCGTCTCTATTATGTATTTGATCGGTTGCATGCGTCATCCCGGACTTTTCTTACTTTCGATTGCAAACTTCCCCCTTCTCTTTCTTTTTCTTTTCCTTCCTTTCACTCTTGCCTCTGTTCTCTCTTTGTTTTTATTCTCTCTTGATTTCTTATTTTCTCTCTTTTCTTTCTTGTTTTTCCGCTCTTTTTTTTCTTTACTCTCTTGTTTTTCCTCTTATTTTCTTTCTCTCTTTATCATTTGGTTACGGTCGAATCCTATGGAGATTGCCTATGTATCATGACCCTGCATGAATCAGACCAAGTGTAGCTCTTGGAGATAAAAATAATAAAATATTTTTGGAATTTTCAAATTTGTTATAATAAGACTCGGAAATAGACTTAAACAAAACTAACAGACTCTGATGAAATACAGACTCGAAAAAACAACAACCCACATACTCTAATAAAAGAAATACAGACTCCAAGACAAACTGGTAGACTTTAACGGAAAGAAAATACAGACTCAAGAAATCACGAATATATCAGTGCCTCGATTGCCCCCGGGACCCGCGGGGCATCATTCGGCCTTGCCGCGGGCTGACTCGCTAAATCCCCTTGGAGGTGGTAGAGATCTTCCATTACCCGGTGAAACAAAAATCATCACAGTAGAAAAGAACATAGATCTAGTCATATCCTAACAGCTACTGCACTTCATCGCGATGTAGTTGGCGACCTTTTTGACTCGCTCTCTTATGGCGCCCTTCTCTTGCAACAAATGCCCAATTTGTTCAGTTCTGGCTTCCAAAGTTCGTTCAGCTACCTGGTTCTGCTCTTGGAGTTGTTGCAAGTCTCTTTCTAGCCGTGCCATTAAGGCGTAACAATGTTCTCTTTCCTCCTTAAAATTTTTGGCTTTTTTAGCCATTTCACCCTCGAGGTTGCCAATTGCCTTTTCCCAACCTGTGACCCCTTTTTCATATCTTTCTTTCATCTATTGAACGAAAGCTGCACGCTCTTCAGTGCTTTTAGCCAACCTTGCCTGTGCTTTTTCTAGTTCAGACTCAGCTTTCTGCAGGTCATCTTCATAGTCACGTACCTTTTGAGTAAGGTTATAAATGATCCTTTCATCTTTCCTGCTTTGGCCTGGGTTCTCGGCTTCAATTTTCAACTGTTGAACCTAAGCTCTAAGGGCTTCATTTTCTCGCACTAATCTTCTCCTTTCACCTTCAGCCTCTTGTGCCTGCAAATCATTGTTGAAGGTGACATTTCTCAACTCTTCTCGTAGACCATGGATGATGGCCTTATATTCCTTTTCCTTCTCCCCCAAGCTAACCTCTCCTGAATTTTATCATCAAAGGCTTGAACATGAGGCCTTTTGGCGGGCCTTTTGGTCTCTGGCTCGTTGTTTACATAAGACATTTTCTCAAACCAAGCAGCATTATTTGGATCTACTTCCACCTTGGCGATGTCTGGTACCTGGGTACCATTTTTTAGATACCGGCAGCTATTCCAATCCTGCTGAACTACAGCCTCGGGAAATGCAGCTTTTGGATGTAACTCTATGACCTGGGTGCTTAGCTCTTCATCTTCAGGCACAATCTGATACCTTCCCAATTGCCTCAAGACCCTCTGCGGTGCATATGGATGAATACTCCTTACGCCCATTAACCTCAGGTAGCCTTTGGTAGTAGTCATATAGATGGCTTCTGTCCTCAGGAGCCATCCTATAGTCCACTCGACCTGACCTGCGTTAAGAACTTTCAAGTGAGAAACCCATGCTTCAAACCCTTCTGGTGTGTTGTAATCTTTTATCCTCTCCTCGTAACTAATGATGAAGTTATTCGGGCTCGAACCATAACTCATGAATCTGGGATGATGGGGAAGGTACTCGATCAACCATATTTGCAGAATGATGCTGCAACCTTCAAAAAATTGAGCCCCTGCTTTGCATAAAGTCAATGCTCGATAGATATCTGCCAGCACCAACGGGGCAAGTGTATGTTCTTCCTTGGTAGTGATGATTTGTGCTAGCCATACGAATATCCCGTCCCTTTCTCATTTGGAAAAACCATGATCCCCAAGAATGCCACAATAAATGCAAACCGACGATGAATTTGCCAAAGGCCCTTGTCTTATTTGTTGCTCAGACCCTTTTCATGCGTTTCAAAACTAGCAGAATGCCCGAACCTGAAGTATAAGAAATGGAAAGCACAACACCCATTGCTCACACGTTCTTTATGCGTCTGTTTACTGATATTCAGGAGGTCAAAGAACTTGTGCACCGATGGAGCCCTTGGAAATATAAGTTGTTGCTTCCTCAAATTCCGTCCGAATTCAATATACCCGGCTATCTCCTCCAAAGTAGGGGTGATCTCAAAATCCGAGAAACGAAAGACATTGTGGACAGGATCCCAGAAAGTTACCAGAGCCTTGATCAGATCTTCCCGTGGTTTGATCTCAAAAATGTTTATAAGAGCACCCAATTGCTTTTTCACCCATTTCTGACCATCTTCATCTAGATCATTCCACCACATACGCAAGTGCAACTGAGCATGTTCCCTGACCGCTTCTTGCGGATCCTGGATGGTATTCATTCTGTTCCTGTGGAAGGTTAAGGTTAGGGTTGACTCGAGTGGACCCTTTTGTAAACAGGTTTTTTGAAAAAGAAAAGAAAAAAGAGAGAGGAAAGAAAAGAAGAAAAGAAAAAAAAACAAATCAAAGGCCCATGATTTCTTCCCCTATATGCCAATTTTAGCCAAGTGACTGTTTTTGCAAATGCGGCCCCTTCCCAATTTCACATGAATTTTGAGGCCGGGGGGGGGGATTATTTTATGACCCTTCACAAACTTGTCCATTCTTTTACAAAATAGCCTTTCGACAACTGAAAAATACTCTGAGGCTATCTCGGCAAGAACAGTTTAAGACATTGCCGAAGCTGGATCGACTTATTTTGACCAAAATCCAGACTGTATTCACTTGACCACCGACTTTCTTTTCTTGTTTTTCTTTCTTTTTTTTTCAAAAATAAGGCCGAACCTTATGTAGGTTGCCTACGTATCCCACATCCAGTGAGAATCAGACCTGCGTAGTTCGGCCAGTTTTGACACACAGTGTTTGACTCTTTTTTGGAATAACTTTTTTGAAAAATTTTGGCAGAGTTTCGGGATGTTTTCAAATACTGGGGTTTTCTTTAGAATCGGGCTTTGTTTCTTCCCTATATCACTCTTGGTTTTTCTTTTTCTTTATTTTTCCCAGCCGGTCAGTATGCAAGCCAAAACAAATAAATGTACCCATAGAATGCATCAGATGCGCATGATGCAAACAAACGTTTCTACTAGGGATCCGGCATGAAGCTATGTTTTTCTAGGTTTAAATCCTGGGGTTTTGGTCTAGACTTGGGTACCCGAGCGGACAACTGGGGCCGAAGAGGGGGCGACGTACCGGGAGCACTGAAGTCTACCCGGCCTTGTCGCTTGCCCAGCCTCGTTTTATTTGGTATAATTTCTACAGAAAAAGCAGGTCACGCGAATGTGTGCACCATTTTCAGAAGACTCAGAGAGGTGGCGTAAGAAAACATTTATATACAATTCAAACAATAATAAAGCTGTAAACAAATAACATTTAGCTCAAAAGATTCACAGAATACAGTAATATTGACGATAAATGAAGCCAAGTAAAAATCATTAAAAAGCTCGAATTCTTGAACGCTGAACTATAGATTCTGGGTTTGATCCCCAGCAGAGTCGCCAGAGCTGTCACACCTCATTTTTACTACACCCCGTAAAGGGTATAAATATAAGAGAGTTTTTCCAATTAAAGGACAATCGGAACGAGATTTGTTTATTTAAAGATTCAGAGTCGCCACTTGGGATAATTTATGGTGTCCCAAGTCACCAGTTTAAAATCCCGAATCAAGGAAGCTTGACTCTATTTGCGGTCTACGAACACAGAAATCCAGGTAAGGAATTCTGTTAACTCGGGAGAAGGTGTTAGGCATTCCCGAGTTTCGTGGTTCTAGCACGGTCGCTTTGATCATACTTGGCTTATTAAAATTGTTTAATTACTGATTTTAGATCCTATGTGCATTTACCCTTAATCGCTTTTTAATTAAGAAAATTATCTTGAAACGAGTCACGCGTACGTGTACCCATTTGTTTTGGCGCGTCAAAAATCGTGTCACGCATACGTGTCCACAATTAATAACGCTTTATTATTGTTAAAAAAAAAGTTCGGCCGAAGTTGTGCGAACGCATACTTTTTTTTAAAAAAAAAAAATCGTAATTATGTTACGCGAACGTATACACAATCACGATAGTGTATTAAATGTGCCTAAAGCAAACTACGAACATTTGTCATTTTATATCTATATTGTGAAATTAACATGAGGGCCATGCATGATTAAATGGTAGATGGCACACCTCGGACTATATGAGCTAAATTAATTAATAGCCTATGAACACCTATTTTATTATTAACAAGGTTTGTTCAAAGTTGCGCGAACGCATACCACAAATTGGTTTTGAGAATTGTAATCATGTCACGCGAACGTGTACACAATCACATTTGTGTTTTAAACGGCCCAAAAGGCTTTTCTACGAATATTCATCATTAGTGTCTAATTAATATTTGTGGGGGCCATAGAAATTCAACTAAATGGCACACCTCGAATTCTAAGAGTTCACATATCACTTAAAAGAGTCTAATTAATAAAACTAAAGAGATTCTAATTGATGACTCGAATTCACGTAGAATTTAACAAGTACTATATCCCAGCCAATCGCTTAAGAATTGCTCATACGCCAATGCCCAAATAAGGAAAGGACCGTATTCTTTACGAAGCGAAACAGGTCCAAGGGCAACACAATCCATTTGCAAACACATCCAATCTCGGGCTCAAATGAGCCCAAATTTCGATAAAGGCAAAGGCGCCAAGGACATGGCCCATGTGCCTGAAGTAGGACTTTCAACAATTGGGCTAGTATTGAGCCCACTATTCAGACCCAAAACAATTACAGATTCGGCCAACCAAGTAAGACTAAACAGGCACAAATTTTAACTGACTAATTCTTCTGAAACTTTTTTTTATCATCGAAACACTAGCTAACTAGCTCGTCATTCTGCCTTTGCACTTATACAAGCTTGCACATAAATTAGATGGCACATTCATTATCTGGGTCAGTTGTAAGCTCACCTTCCAAAACCCCATTGATGACACCAAAACCACTCGGAGTACAAACCCAACAAGATTATATGAAGCATACCATTAGATCAACATTTTTACTTGTGCATTTTTTTCCACTCGAACTCAAATAGACTAATTGAGTATTCTGAATTTCAAATACCAATTTTTTTAAAAAATCTCATGCCCTTCAAGAGTAAATCAAGGCATGCTTTTGCCCCTTTTTAAACACGACCTCTGCACTGACTACTATTTAACAATTAAAACTCAAATAGGCATCTTTTCAATACTATTAAACCCCAGAAAACGAGCATACAAGTTACTTGGGCTTCAGGATCACCCAAATTTCAATCACATGGACTTGTTCCCTTAATAAATAAAGACATAAGAAAGAGCTGAAAGCAAGCATGTGACTAATACATGGGTATTTAACTACCTACTATCAATCATAGTAGTACTGCAACCATTCAAGTCCACATATCAAGATACAATTACTAAATGAACTCAAAGCTTTACAGATGCCTTAATAATAACAGACTGAATGGACATATGAACATATAACAAGACTCTGATGAATATGGAACTAGAATGTCCTAAGGCAAAAATGCCATGAAACAGGAAAGCATCTTCATTCATTCCCACTTTAAACATGCCATTTGAGGTTGGATGAATACCTGTTTACAACGAATAGAACAAAGAAAATGAGCTGGAGGAAAGATCACAGCAGCAGCAGAAAACAACAATCAAACAGTAACAGCACCAGCAAAACTCAAACCCAACTTTAAAGGTCCAAAGCTTAATCCATGTTAACCCAGGTGCAGAAATGTGAAATTCTTCAGAAGTTTTAACTAATAAAGAGACTCAGAAGACAGAATTTGGGTTGATCTCAGCAAGGAACCGCAGGAAGTTCCATGTTATCAAAGAGAAGCAGCCGTTTATAATTTTCAAGATTTTTCTCTATTCAAACCCTTCCTTCAAAGGCAAGAAATATATGCCTTTATAGGCCAGGCCATAGGGAAAACTTCAGAATCACATATTTCCTTTCTACCCCCTTCAAAATTCTGGTTTTAGCTTGGGCATCCCGAAATTTATGACTTGTTACCCAAGTTAACCCATTAAAAGGTCTGAAATATCCCAGATTCCCTCCCTAGAAGCTTCTATTTCTGTTATCAAAGATTCCCCTCATGTCCTATTTCCTAAACTACCCTCAAATAGCCCTGAAATTACCCTAGAGACCAACCTGGGTCAGACGTGTATGGGTTATGAACCCCAAATGGGCTCAATGTCTCAATGAACATGGCCTTAAATTCAAACCGAGCATGATTCCCTTAGAATGAGGTCCGTATTGACCTCGGAGTCCAAGGTGACCCAAAACAAAGTCAGAAAAATTAACAAACCAAACAACCTGACAAATTAATGATTACAAACAAACGAGGAACTAATTAAGCTATGGAACTAAACTAAATGACCACATTAATAGTTCTAACATGACAGCAAATCAGAAACTAAAAGAGAAGAACAGAGCAGAAGGGTCACATAAGTGATTTTGAAAAAGAAAACAAGCAGAAAAGAATGGGACTCACCGACCAGACTTGAAATCCAAACTGGAGCATTGGTTTGACCCAAGATAATGGCAAACATTTGTTCTTATTGAAAAGCAAACGAGTGTCACTATTTTGTGCCAAAACCAAACCAAATGACCCGAAATTCCTAAACGATTCGCATGCACGACCACATCTTGAGGCTCTTAGGGCTCGATTTTTTATTTGAAATTCGAGGGACTATAGGGATGCTCGAGGGAATATAAGTGGGGATTTGGAGTGAAGGAGAGACGGGGGTTCAGGGGTGTGATTTTGGGAGTGGTTGGAGGTGGCGCCGCCGGTTGAGGCGGTGGAAAAATAGGGCGGCAGATTAGGGTTTGAAGCTTCTAAGCTAGATTCGAGTAATTCAGGCGTGATTCGAGGGAAAAGGGGTATGGATTTGGAATGAGGAGAAGGAGAGGGAGCTAGGGTGTAAATTTGGTGGCCATCGGAGACCTACCACCGCCGTATGGCGATTTCTGGCGGCGGTGCACGGTGGGGTTACGTTGGGTTTTTCGAGTGTGTTGGAGACGACGAGAGGGGGGTCTGAGTGGTTTAGACATTTTTATACGGGGGGAAGGGCCAGTTGGATCCTGGCACGATCAACGGTTCAGATCAAACTTTAACGAAAAGATGTTGTTTGGCTTGGGGGGGACCGGACCGGGTTGGACTTGGGTTTGGGCTGGGTACATGGTATTTCGGACGGGTTTCATATTGGAAGATTTGGGCCTGGGAGTTTAGTTTGAAAACTGGCCCAACCCTTTTCATCTTTTATTCAAAACAAAACTAATTCAAAACTCTTTTTCCTTTTTCCCTTTTTTCGAACTTTAATTAAAATCAAAATTAATTCCTAGAACTAAAAAAACTAATTAAACCTAAAATGATAATTAACACAATTAATTAAAAACAAATTAACAAAAGAAAGCTACTCAAAATCAAAGCTACAATTAAATGTGCAAATTAAACTAATTTTGTAATTTTTCCATTTTATGCAACAATTAATTTTTTAATTAATCCTAAAATGTAAAATTAACCCTAAATGAAAATGCAACGTATTTTTGTATTTTTCACTAGTTAAAACGCACAAACAAAATGCGAACAATTAACAGCAAATGCCAAAAAAATTCACAAAATTGCAAACACTGAAAGAAATTATTTTGTTTTGAATTTGTTGGAATAATTCATATAGGGCAAAGATCACGTGCTCACACCCAACATGTTCGCCCAGCCAGAAGACGCCAAGGGATGGTTAGAGCTGTTTGAAAATCTAACTGAGGATCAAGTACAATGGATGTTCGAGTGGTTCCCTACCGAGGAGTTCATCGTCCGATCCAGGGATGCGCCGTTTCTGATACTAATCGGTCTGAGAGGAACCTACCCTTATGTCCCTCTCCGAGTTTTGAGACAGGCTGGTAGGAAGCAGGTTATACCAAGGGTAGACAATATGAGTCACTTCCTGGATGACTTCCAAGCTGATGATAGTCCTTATAAGTGCCAAGCTCAGCATATGTGGCATTGCAAGATCATCATGGGAAGAGACACTATCGAACAAGACAAATACCATGCTGGTTGTACTCCATACTATTCAGGCTGGTTGGAATCTAATCACGATGGTCTAGGTCATCTAGGACTTACTAGGGGCCATAGGATCATAGATAAAAGGGCCGAGGCACAGGTCAAATACAATCAACTGCGCAAGAGGATCCGGGAATGTGAAAGCGAGCACCGTCAGATACAAGAAGCCAACCAAAAACTGATCGAGGAGTGGAAAGACATGGCTGTCAGTGCCAACAAGCGACTGGGACATTTGGAGCGAGTCATAGTGGAGCTAGAAAGGAAGTTCCTCAAAAGGATCGAGGATTACCAAAATGCTGAGGGAAATGAGGGCAGACATCTATGCCAAAGCCTACCTATTGCTGGGAATTCGTGAGCTGGGAAAGCTTTTCGACGATGTCGAGTCTGGGGAAGGCCCTTCTTGAACCAAATAGATAGGAACCTTTTCTTGCTTGCTTTAAGAAATGTAATAAAACCAATGGCCACTATTGACATTTTATTTCTTGTTATTTAGTATCGTTTTGGGATTCGTCTACTTTTATCAATAAAATGAGGCATTTAGCATCATAAGTTCTCCAAATCAATTTGTCGCTAGGCCTACCTCGGGCACAAAGAGGTTCCCAAATAGGACGCGATTTACATTCTTGCACTATGTGTTTAAATATCGCAACATTTTTCTTATAATTCGCACTGACTTGTTACCTTTTGTTTTTACTTTTGTTTTATTTATTCCCCTCCCCAAAAGTTAGTTCGTGCACTCTAGCATCGTCATCATATTCCACAAGATCAAAGGGCCCTCCACCCACTCCTCCTCCTAGTCCTATCAGAATTAGGAACAAAGGAAAGATGGAAGATTTGAACAACACCAGAAAGGAAAACTCAACTGAATGGGTAGAGGTCGCTCATGGTGCTTAGGTCTCCGAAGAAAGTGCGTCCCAACTCGAGTAGAAACTGTTGAAATTTCAGGAGGAACTTGATCAGGTCCGAAATCTGGCAAACTTGTCATTTTCCCTCACCACTCCGGATATCAATTTTCCAAACGCTCAGAACCCCACGCCTCCACAAAACATCCCAAAGCCACAAAACCACCCCGCTCCTCACCACCACTGCAATACTTGTCGCACATCCAACAATACTCCACTGCTCATCTTTGAGCCTTTGAATTTAAAAAATGACCATTTCTACGCCCACCATAACACCCCCATCTACGTGGAATCCATGCCACTCCACCCAACCCATTTCAAGAACACCCGAGTGTGATGATAAAGACTCACTCATCAGGAGTCCGACTGAAGAGCTTAAGAAGTTGACTAGCCAAATTCAGGGCATCGAAGGAAGTAAGGGGATTGAAGGGTTGAACTACGAAGATCTTTGTATACAATCGGATGTCGTACTGCCCGAGGGGTACAAACCTCCTAAGTTCGAGATGTTTGATGGTATAGGGGATCCGAGAGTCCACTTGAGAACATACTGCAACAAGTTGGTCGGAGTAGGGAAGGACGAAAGGATTCGCATGAAGTTTTCATGAGGAGTCTGAGAGGAGATGCTCTGTCTTGGTATATTAGCCAAGACCCAAAGAAATGGTCGAACTGGGTGAGTATGGCGTCTGACTTTATGGACAGGTTCAGGTTCAATATAGAAAATGCGCCAGATGTGTTCTACATCCAGAATTTAAAGAAGAAGCCCACGGAAACATTTCGCTAGTACGCTACTCATTGGAGATCAAAAGCCGCTAAGGTCAGACTGGCTTTAGAAGAAGAACAAATGAACAAGTTTTTCGTCCGGGCTCAAGACCCGCAGTACTATAAAAGGCTGATGTTGATTGAGAGCCAAAAAATTTTTGACATCATCAAGCTAGGGGAAAGGATCGAGGAAGGCATCAAAAGTATGGTTACAAACTTTGAAGCTTTACAAGCTACCAATAAGGCTTTATAATCTGGTGGTACGTCCAAGAAAAGGGACGTAGGCGCCGTAATGGTTGCACAAAGAGCCAAATCCCCTATCAAATACCAAGCGTATCCGATACCTCCACTCATATATCACCCTACCCCAAATTACCAAGCACCCTCACTATCTTACCAAACTCCACCAACTACTTACCAATCACCCCCACCTCCTACATATCAACCTACTTCACCCAGATATTCCCAACCCGCACATGTCTACCAAACCTACAATGCTCAGCCATCCTACTATCAATCACCTCCCACACGTCAAAACTTTCCAAGACCTCAACCAAATTTCGATCGCAGACCCCCCATACAGTATACCGCCATTGCTGAGCTAAGTGACCAGCTATACGAAAGGCTCAAAGCTGCTGGTTATGTCACCCTTATCCCTGCTATAACCCCTGAAAACCCTTCTCAATGGGTCAATCCAAAAAAATCCTGTGCATACCATTCAGGCATGAAAGGACATACTATTGATGAATGTCGCTCTCTGAAAGACAAGATCCAGACTTTGATTGATAAAAAGATCATTGTGGTAAAGGAGCCTACTCCGAATGTCCACAACAACCCTATGCCGGACCATAAGGGTAGAGGTGTTCACATGATTGAAATAGAGGAGGATTGGGATCCCAAAGGATCGATCAGTTTAATCACAGAAGGTGACGAACCAAAAAAGCCAACAGTCACCCTTAATCCGATTGTAGTCCAGACTCAGCCTTCTGGGGATGCCGAGGTAAACATGTCTATGTAGCTTGAGTTTGAAGCAACTGCAAATACACCAACACCAATCGAGGTCGAATTCGTGACTCCAGCAAATGCACCTCCACCATTTAAAGTTGCAGTTTTACCTCCCAAAGCACATGCTCCGTTCGGAGTAAAGGTGCCCATTCCAGTAGCAATGTCGGCCGTAACACCGTTCCATACAAATTCCATACCCTGGGATTACACAGCTGAGGCGAGAAGGAAAGGAAAGCCAAGTTCGGGGAAATAGTTGCGGCACAGGGTATGATAGCCAAGTTCGGGCCCGGTCTCAATGATAGCTCCGAAGCATTTAGCAGAGTCGAGTAAGCAGGCCTCTGGTCGGCCGACCATCACTGAGACCAGGATGATCTCTGGAGAAAGATACAAGCCAAGGAATACTCAGTCATTGATCAGCTGAACAAAACATCGGCACAGATTTCTATCCTAGCTTTGCTGCAAAGTTCCGATGCATATAAGAATGCCTTGTTGAAGGTGCTGAGTGAGGCATATATACCGAGCAACATCACCGGAGGAGAAATGGCAAACATGGTAGGGAAGGTATTGGAAAGTCACAAGATCACTTTTCATGAAGATGAGCTGCCACTAGAAGGGTTAAGTCACAACAAAGCATTGTACATCACCGTGCAATGCAAAGATTATTTTATCACTAGGATTCTGATCGACGGAGGGTCCAGCCTCAATATTTGCCCATTGGTAATACTCAGAACATTGGGAAAAGGGCTGCATGAGATCAAGGATGGGGCCATCAACGTCAAAGCTTTCGATGGTTCCCAAAAGTCCACTATTGGGGAAATTAGTTTGTGCGTGCAAATGGGGCCTACTTGGTTCAATGTCGATTTCCAAGTAATAGATGTTCCGACATCTTACAACTTGCTATTGGGACGGCCGTGGATTCATGTCGTTGTGGCTGTAGCGTCAACACTACATCAGGTAGTAAAGTTTGAATGGAATCACCAAGAGGTGATCATTCACGGCGACGGTAGCAATCCCATATATAGTCGCCAAACCATCCCAGCAATCGGAGGAAGAAGAAAGATAGGCGGGGAAACCTATCACCACATTGAGCGAGTCAATGCCGTTGACAAAGACAAATAGTAGGACAACAAAATTGAAAGCATATTGAACTGGAGCGGATATGAACCTGGCAAGGGACTTGGCAAGAACCTCCAAGGAATCACCAAGCCTATCAAACTGAAGAAATATGGCGCCGCTTTCAGTCTGGGATACAAGTATACTTGGGAGGAATTCAACAACTGGTCGCCCCCATGGCGCGGTCTATACTACCCGCTGGAGCAGCCAATACCACATTTGGAGCAGACTTTCCAGCTGGCCGATGTTATCTATGGGTCGGAAGAGGAGGAAGCACTGGCAGCAGTGAGGAACTTGTTCCTAGAAGACGATGACATGGATTGTTGTGTCATTTTCGAGAAGGAGGGGGAGGAAGGCCCTTCTATACAGGCCGTAAGCCGAGGATCGTGCCTCAACAATTGTACCATCAGAACCACCAGAGCCCGGAAAGCCTCGGGGTAGCAAGGATGAATAAAGCATCATGCATTATCTTTTATTTTTACTAGTTGATTTTCCTTTCACATTTTGAATTTTTCGCAATAAGATCTTCCAATGTTCAAAACAGTTATGAAATTTATCAAAGCATTTCGGTTTTCTTACAAATCTTACTCTTATTAATTTCTCTCATTGCTTTATTCATACAGCATTACTATTACCTATCTTGATGAACCAATGGCTGTAACATGTAACGATACAACGCAACAAACAGACATAGATTCAGAGGAAGATGATATACCAGAAGAGATTGTTAAAGAAGTCGAGAACTTTAAAAACAGGCCGAAGTCCAACCTGGACGAGACTGAGATTGTTAACCTGGGAGATGCAGAGAACGTCAAAGAAACACAGATCAACGTTCATTTGTCGCCATCGAAAAAAGAAGGGTATACAGAATTTCTCAGAGAATATGAAGATATATTCGTTTGGTCATATAATGATATGACTGGTCTGAGTACATCTATTGTGGCTCACAAACTGCCAACTGATCCAACATGTCCTCCGGTAAAGCAGAAGCTCAGAAAATTCAAACCTGATATGAGTTTGAAGATCAAGGAAGAAGTCACTAAGCAGGTCAAAGACAAAGTTCTCAGGGTAGTGGAATATCCAACATGGTTAGCCAACATTGTGCCAGTGCCGAAGAAGGATGGGAAGGCCAGAGTCTGTGTCGACTACCGGGATCTCAATCGGGCCAGCCCAAAGGACGACTTCCCCTTACCAAACATACACATTATGATCGACAATTGCGCCAAGCATGAGTTGCAATCATTTGTAGATTGTTTTGCTGGATATCATCATATCTGGATGGACGAAGAAGATGTTGAGAAAACGGCTTTCATTACGCCGTGGGGGATGTACTGCTACAAGATGATGCCATTTGGGTTGAAGAATGCAGGGGCCACCTACGTGAGGGCCATGACTACTATTTTCTATGATATGATACACAAGGAGATTGAGGTGTATGTAGATGATGTCATCATAAATTCCAAGAAAGCCACTGATCATATGGAAGATCTGAGGAAGTTCTTCAACAGACTAAGAAGTTACAATCTGAAACTGAATCCCGCGAAATGTGCATTTGGGGTTCCTACCAGAAAACTACTTAGGTTCATTGTGAGTCGCCGAGGGATAGAACTGGATCCATCAAAGGTTAAAGCTATTCAAGAACTGCCACCGCCAAAGAACAAGAAGGACGTAATGAGCTTATTGGGGAGACTCAACTACATCAGCCGGTTCATAGCACAATCTATTGTCATCTGTGAGCCAATCTTTAAGATGTTAAAAAAGGACGCCGCTACCGAATGGACTGATGACTGCCAAAATTCCTTGGACAGAATCAAGGAGTACCTATCAACACCACCAGTTTTGGTCCCGCCCGAGCCAGTTAGACCTCTATTACTCTACCTCGTAGTATTGGATGGAGCGTTCGGTTGTGTTCTGGGGCAACATGATGAAACGGGGAGGAAGGAGCAGGCCATCTATTACCTCAGTAAGAAGTTCACCCCGTATGAGGCTCGGTATTCTCTATTAAAGCGCACCTGTTATGCTTTGACTTGGGTAGCTCAGAAGGTGAGGCACTACTTCTGTGCCTATACTACATATCTCATATCAAAGATGGATCCCTTGAAGTACATCTTTCAGAAGCTCATGCCCACTGGCAAGCTGGCCAAGTGGCAAATCCTATTGAGTGAATTTGACATTGTCTACGTGACTCAGAAAGCAATCAAAGGGCATGCACTAGAAGATCACCTTGCTGAAAATCCCGTGGACGGAGAATACAAACCCCTGAAAACATATTTTCCTGATGAAGAGGTATCATTCATAGGAGAAGATATTGCAGAATCCTATGACGGTTAGAGAATATCTTTCGATGGACCAACAAATTTCAAAGGAGTTGGCATAGGAGCGGTCCTAGTATCAGAAACCGATCAGTATTATCCAGTGTCTGCCAAATTAGGTTCCCCTGCACCAACAATATGGCCGAGTATGAAGCCTGCATCTTAGGGCACAAGATGGCCATTGACATGAATATTCAAGAGATGCTAGTAATTGGAAATTCGAACTTGCTTATACATCAGGTCCGAGAAGAATGGGCAACTAAGAATTCCAACATACTCCCTTATCTGCATCATGTATAGGAGTTGAGAAAGAGGTTCACAAAGACATAATTCTAGCATGTTCCCAAGGTCCAGAATGAATTCATCGATGCACTGGCTACCCTATCATCCATGATACAACATACAGACAAGAACTTCATTGATCCCATTCCAGTAGAGGTCCATGATCAGCCAGCCTACTATGCTCATGCCGAAGAAGAAGCAGACGGAAAGCCTTGGTCTCATGATATCAAGGAATACCTGGCAAAAGAAGAATACCCAGAGCTCGCAAATCCTACTCAGAAACGCACACTTTGGAGGTTGTCCAACAATTTCTTTCACAACGGAGGAATCCTGTATAGGAGGACTCCGGATTTGGGATTACTGAGGTGTGTCGACGCAAATTAAGCATCTAAACTACTAGAAGAAATCCATGCTGGGACCTGCGGTCCTCATATGAACGGTTTTGTCTTAGCCAAGAAGATACTCCGGGCTGGCTATTTTGGATGACTATGGAAACGGACTGCATCCAGTATGTCCGAAAGTGCCACCGCTGTCAGATACATGCAGACATGATAAAGGTGCCACCAAATATGCTTAATGCAACAAGCTCACCATGGTAGTTCGCCGCCTGGGGAATGGATGTCATCGGACCAATCGAACCTGCCACATCAAACGGGCACAGGTTCATCCTAGTAGAAATTGATTATTTCACCAAATGGGTTGAATAAACATCTTACAGAGCAGTGACTAAGAAAATCACGGTAGACTTCGTCCGCGATCGTATCGTTTGTTGATTCGGGATCCCAGAATCAATCATCACTGATAATGGTTCCAATCTCAACAGTGATTTGATGAAAGCTATGTGTGAAACCTTCAAGATCAAACACAAGAATTCTGCAACCTACAGACCTCAGATGAACGGAGCCGTAGAAGCCGCCAATAAGAATATCAAGAAGATATTGAGGAAAATGATAGAGAAGTATAAACAGTGGCACGAGAAGTTATCATTTGCTTTATTGGGGGGTACCGTACCACAGTCCACACATCAACTGGGGAAACCCCCTACATGTTGGTTTAGGGTACAAAAGCAGTCATTCCCGCCGAAGTAGAAATTTCCTCCCTAAGGATCATACAGGAAGCTGAGCTCGACGACGCAGAATGGGTGAGGAGTCGTTGCGAACAGCTAGCTCTTATAGACGGAAAGAGAATGAATGCAATTTGCCATGGTCAGCTTTATCAGAACAGAATGTCCAGAGCCTTCAACAAAAGAGTCAATCCAAGACAATTCACACCAGGGCAACTGGTATTAAAGAAGATTTTCCCGCATCAAGATGAAGCCAAAGGAAAATTCTCTCCCAACTGGCATGGTCCGTACATGGTTCACCGGGTTCTAACAGGAGGAGCCCTCATACTTGCAAAAATGGACAGAGAAGTTTGGCCAAAGCCGATCAATTCAGACGCAGTCAAGCAATACTATGTGTAGCCCTCATGCTTTCCTTCATGATGTAATTTGAACTATGCCTGACCTAATTCCCATTTAAGAGGGGATATGTAGGCAGTACTATGGGTTCGGTCACAAGTCAATAAAATTTTCATTTCCACCTGCAGTTGGAAACTGGGGCAGAATTTTAAGGAGGACCCTCAAAATTTCGAAGTGATTTCAGCCATTCGCCGCAAGCAGCCATTAGAAGCAGCAGCCCAGTAAACTGGGGTAGAATTGTGAGGAGGACCCTCAAAATTCCGGAGCAAGAGAAGTTGCAATGTCTTGAACCACGCCGCAGTCGTCGGTTCATCTAAAGAAAACTATAGTTAATTATGTATTTATGTTGCATTTTCTTTACCAAAATCATGCATGTTTATTTCTGAAATCACTCTATTTAGCAATGCTACCCCAATGATACGGGCAGTATCACTTTTCGATCAAAATCGAGCAGGTCAAGCAAAGCCAGCAGGGGACACGAACTAACCTTTCCCCTTTACAAAACTCACGATTTTTCTTTGGATGCAGGCATTTGAGTTGCAAAATCATCAAATATACCATACGCTTACGAGACAAACATTGGTCAGGAATACAACTCCCAGAACCGTGGAACTCACTCACAGGTGCTATCCGCACACAACAGTGTCCCCGGCAGGCACAATGCCCCCCAGTAGCCAAAATATCACAGTCAACTATCAGCTAAGAAAACTCTATATTTTTCATTTCTTGCATAAGTCTACTTTCTGCCTTCCGAAGTTAAGCTCTACCTCCATGTCCATTCTTGCGTTGCATAAGGCTACCATTCTGCCTTCCGAGACTAAGCTCTGTCTCCATCTGCATTTTTGCATTGCATAAGGCTACCATTCTACCTTCCGAGACTAAGCTCTGTCTCCGTCTGCATTTTTGCATTGCATAAGACTACCATTCTGCCTTCCGAGACTAAGCTTTGTCTCCATTTGCATTTTTTGCATTGTATAAGGCTACCATTCTGCCTTCCGAGGTTAAGCTCTACCTCCATCTGCATTCTTTCATTACATAAGGCTACCATTCTACCTTCCGAGACTAAGCTCTGTATCCATCTGCATTTTTTGTATTGCATAAGGCTACTATTCTGCCTTCCGAGGTTAAGCTCTACCTCCATCTGCATTCTTGCATTGCATAAGACTACCATTCTGCCTTCCGAGGTTAATCTCTACCTCCATCTACATTCTTGCATTGCATAAGGCTACCATTCTGTCTTCCAAGGTTAAGCTCTACCTCCATCTGCATTCTTGCATTGCATAAGGCTACCATTCTGCCTTCCGAGACTAAGCTCTGTCTCCATCTACATTCTCTGCATTGCATAAGGCTACCATGCTGCCTTCTGAGACTAAGTTGTGTCTCCATCTGCATTCTCTACATTGCATAAGGCTACCATGCGGCCTTCCGAGACTAAGCTCTATCTCCATCTGCATTCTTGCATTGCATAAGACTACATTCTGCCTTCCGAGGTTAAGCTCTACCTCCATCTACATTTTCTTGCATTGCATAAGGCTACCATTCTGCTTTCCAAGGTTAATCTCTACCTCTATCTGCATTTTCTTGCATTGCATAAGGCTACCATTCTGCCTTCCGAAGTTAAGCTCTACCTCCATCTCCATGGCTGAAAGATCGCCACCTTTACATTTCTATTGGCTGAAAGATCGCCACCTTATTTACATTTGTATGGCTGAAAGATCGCCACCTTTATATCTTGCATGGCTAAAATATCACCACTTTATTTACGTCTTGCATCGGCTGAAAGATTGCTACTTTATTTACATCTTGCATCGGCTGAAAGATTGCCACCTTCTGTATCTCATGGGCAGAAAGATCGCCAATCTATCCAAAGGCGTCATTGTTCGGAGGCACCATTTTCATAGCCCGAGAACGCCATGCCGTGGCCTGAGGACCCCTTTTATCTTTTGCATATCATTTTTCAAAGGCGTCATAGTTCGGAGGTATCATTCTCATAGCCCGAGAGAATCATTTCATGGCCTGCAAATCCCTTATCATAAGCTTTATGGCCTAGGACATCATGGTGTGAGTACGTCATCCTAACCTCCAAAGACAACATTCACGGTTCGACGAGAACTTCCATCATGTTTAAATTTACGCACAATATATGCTTGTATTTCTTATTTGTAGGTAAACCGGCGAGCAATGGCCGTCTCAGCAAGAGCAATCTTGCTCCAGTTCCCGCACCCCTATTAGACCTTAAACGTTCATCCCATTGCGCCCGTTCTTGAAAGTCTCCATCAGCATACTCCGCTGACGGATCCTGAACTATATATGGCCTGATTCCTATAAAACCAGGGATATGTAGGCAGCTCAGAAGCCAGAGCGTGGCCAGCCTCTTCAAACCACTTCGTTCAGTCAAAATTGGCCATCATATCTTTACCCGACAACTCTTTCATCCTTTCCGGATAAAGAGGGGCAGCTGTTGACCGCCAATTTTTTCCTATATTTTTTTATGAAAGATACCTTTCAAAATAGCATGTATAAGCATATATGAGTATTTTCCAAGGCTACATTATTTTTTCTTAATTCTTTCAAAAATATTTAAATCAATTTACTACCCTATTTTATCAAGAAAACCCAATAATTATCCCCAAAATTATCATTCTGGTGATTCATTTATTGGAGTCTCATGTTTATATTAAAATATAGCTAAGGTATTGTTTACATATTTTCACAAAATTATTTGGTATTTTTTAAGGATAATATTGCATAATTGCAATATTAGCCTTTTTTAGATTTAAATTCGTTTCATATGCATAAAATGAGATTTTATATTTTTTAATTGATAATTATGTATTATAAATCATTTTGATGCTTTCAATTTATTTCTAGAAATTAATTTACTATTTTTCATAATTTTAAAGGGAAAAATTGGCTATTTAAATAATAGCCCAATTCATTTCAATTTTAGCCTAAAATTTGAATCCCAAATTGGACCTCAATTTCAGCCCAATTTCAAATTACCCGACCCAGGACCCAATTACCCCTACCCGACCCAAAACCTTATTAAATCCTAGTCGTTGATCAAAAAGATCAACGGCCCTCATCCGTCCTTACCTTTTTAACCTAACGACCCCCCCCCCAATACCCCTCTCATTCCTCACTCGTCTCTATCTCTCTACCTCTGGTTCTCTCTAAAACCTTCCCCCTCCCCTCCTCTCCGATGAGTTCTGTTCACCTTCTCCGGCCACTTTCTGACATGAATCCATGGTGGTTTCACCACCACAAAGCCACCTATGGCTCCTCGCGTTGGGTTACTGAAGCTGCGTGACTCGACCATGAAGAGTTGGGTTCATACCTTTGTCGACTCAAGTTCACGGCCATCTCCGACCCTGTTCCGGCAAGCTATGTCTATTTTGAAGCCCGGTCTCGACTCCTCTTACTTAGATCCAAGCCTTTCTCATCGTTTGGGTTTCTCTGAAAACCCTAGTTTTGAGGCTTTTCTAATCTCTTTAGATTTGTTCCAGATTTATGCTTTCCATAAGTTTTTAAATGATTTTCTGGATTTTCTTTCAAAAATTATACTTTCGAAACCATCTCTTTTTCCGATATAGGGTTTTTCTGAAATATTTAGATGTTTTCTCGATTTTTCTCTTTCTTTTGCGTGTTTCTTCTACTGTATTTCCTCTACTGTGTTCTTATGTGTTTCTTCTGCTGTATTTTCCCCTACTGTGTTCTTGAGTGTTTCTTACTAAGTTCCTTATACTACGTTCTAGTTAAGTTTCTTCTAATACTTCGTAACATGCTTCTCCTGCTGTTCTTATCAATATCTCCAATATGTTTCGTATTAGTTTCTTCTACCATGTTTTCTTTGAGCTCTTCTGTTGTGTTTTGCATGTTACTCTTCTATCATGTTTCTCATGAGTTTCTGTTGCTTTCTGATGATAGAAACCCTAGAATTTGGGGATTTCTTCCAAGTTGGGAAGCCATTGGCTGTGTGGTTTGCCTGAGCTGGTTTTATTTCAAAAACCCTAAATCTTTCGTACCTATTTCGAGTCTTTGAACTGAGTTTTGACATCCTTGTTTTTCATATGATTCTTACTTTTGCTAAACTCTTCTAAGGTCCTTTACACTGGATCTTTTGTATGCTACTAGATGCTACCTCTCTTCTACATTGCTAACCTATGTGACAACCATGCTCCTGTAGTCTATTCTCTACTGATTTTGCAATGACACGAAATACTCTTTCAACTTAACATGTTCGTATGCTCTTTATATGTGATGAACTTCCTTCTAAAATATCTTTAAAATTTGTGATTAGTTCAGACTTCCTTCTGAATAGGTCTGATTGATTCCTTTCCATTGTTTGCTAATTTCCCTGTGACTTGACTTAAGTTAAAACCTTTCTCAGCTTTTCTGACTTGGTTCATTCATGTGTGTTTTGTTATGAACCCCCATTCCTCGATCTACCCCAGTGCTTAAATTGGCATGCTGATTTCCTTATGTGTGTTTTGTTATGAACCCCCATTCCCTGATCACCCTTATGTGTTTTGAGTTGTGACTAAAGGCATGACAACGTAAGTTTTTGTCCATGAATTAAGTTTGAACCACTGGGGTCTTGACCTCTAAGAAAACAGACTGGAAGGTGTGCCAGCATCTCCCATTGCTGGGTATGCCCTTCAGCCTGCTTTTCTTTTGCCTCTTACAACTTCTCCATTCCTTATACCCCTATGTGTATTAATGTGAGTTGTTTTCCTTTTCCCTTTCCCCTTTCAAAATCCTACTTCTGCACGTGCACTCTCTCTTAAGTCCCTATGTTCTGCCCTCATCTTGTGAACCTTGCCTTGGGACCTTGAGTTCCCTCTGAATTTGGACACCTGAGGGCTGGCCCTTCCACACTACACTATGTCCTAATCTGGTGATACATTTGGGTGTAAGCATTGCCCGGAGTTTATATGAGACTCTTAGGAAACTTTGACACACCCCAAATGGGAGAAAGGCTTTGAAATATGACCTCTTGGAGTTGGTTTACTTCATACTTCAGACAGGAAGTCTGAATTAGGCTCTCCTTGGTTGTACTTTTAATTTCCGATGTATTTTTTACTTTACTTTTCTGGGCTGTAATAACTTTGTAGTAAACTCTCGGGGATGGCTAGTGAAAAGGAAGGGTTTACTATGTATGCAAAAAGGGATAGATAACCTGCCTATAGGAGTTTATGAATTCCTACATTCTCATATAAATACCATGTCTATAGGAATCTTGCATTCCCATATAGATACCATGCCTATAGTTTATTTCTGAATTTTTGCACTCATGTAGATACCATTTCTATAGGAATCTCTGATTTCTACACTTCCGTATAGATACCATGTCTATAGAAATTTCTGCATTCTCATATTAAATAACCTGCCTATAGGAATTTATGCACTCTCATGTAGATACCATGTCTATAATTACTCGAAATCTGAATTCTGCATATGCATGTAGAAAATATGCTTATAGGATTTTCTGAATCTTGCATATCCATTTCTCATTAGGCAAACATGTTTATAGGTCCTAATAACCAATTGCAATTAGATATCATGTTCATATAGTACAATACCTAGATATCATGTGTTGTAAGATTTCTGCATTTCACTATGTCTATGAAGGTGTTCTAAAATCGACAAACGCATAGAAAGCATGCCTATAGGAGCTTTAATCGAATGTGAATCGCCTCACTCGTTTATAAGCCTAAAATTAGCAGTAATAATGCATTACCAGTTGCAGAACTGGCGATCTTTTGCTAAAAACTCGCCTTTCTTTCTTTAGTATGTAATCAATTCACTTCATTGTTTCTGGAATCAGTAGATATCATGCCTATAGGTCTTCGTCCATCACTTAGGCAAGCCATAGGGTGAAAGTTTATAAACTGAATCAGATTTTATATGCTACAACCAGCAGGCAGGTCTGATTCGGGCTTCTTATCTGAACTATGTAATAAATCAGTCTACCTTGGCCCTTTTAAGTTTTAATCAGACCTTAAACAGTACATGCAAGTCATGCTACATTATGTGCTTTCTTTGGTTTAAAGGAGGTCTATTTGAGCCCCCTTTTCTGTGTTTATATGCTTCCCCAAACTTGCTATATGTGTTTTGTTTGTCGCCTTTGTATTTTACCTTTTGAAACCACAAATAAGCCAAATACATCCTCCCTCTAAGATTAGTAGTCCCAAGTGCCTCTGGGGCTGATAGGATTGGGGCGGGTAATAGCATGTAATAAGTAAACGAGACTATTCCACGTTTTAATACCTTATCGGGGTGGGAAAGGGTAGATATGGATATGATGACCACGCGATAACATCACGTGTATCCTCTCACTGAGGAGTGATTACCGGATGTTGTGTGGGGTGATCCATATTTTTAATAAATCTAGGACCCCCCCTCCCCCCCCCCCTTCCCTTTGTTTTCTTTGTTTCTTTTAAATCTTTTTCAAACCATTTCTTTTAAGAAAAATCAACTCTTTTAGTTCCTTTTTCTTACTTTTGTTTATTTGTAACCATTACGTGAAAATTCCCTCTTATTTGAAGTTTTATTTGCCTACATGTTATTTGCACCTAAATTCACAACAATAGTTTGGCCGGGAACCACACTAGTGGATCCTGAGGGGTGCCTAATACCTTCCTCTTGGGATAATTTCAAGCCTTTACCCAATGCCTGGTTACTCAAAACAAACCCTTTTAGTGTCATAATGCACTTTAATCATTAGGTGGCGACTCTTCAATTCAAACCCAATTTTCGAAAGTAAACAAGTTGTCCTCCCAAATGTCATAAACTCGATTTCGCGAGAAAAGGGGGCGCGATAGTACCCAACAAGTATCCAGTTTAATCTCGAAGAAGTAGTGACGAGGGGTCGACTTGACACTTACTAAGGTCAATACCAATAATAATTAAAGATGACACTAAGCATGGATAACATGGACATAATGGCAAGCTCAGAATTTAAAGAGAACAGTATATCGGTTTTAGTCATGTCTTATAATAATTTCACTTCAAGGCATTTAACAGAGTAAGTCATGGATAAGATTTCAAATAAATATTATGCGCACATTATGTCGAGGTCGTACGGCCCGGTCCAACATAAAAAAAATTGTGCACTACCAGAGGGTTGAATGATGTGAATCATAGATACATCTATTCCTACGAAGGCGACCGGCTCGATCCACAAATATCACTTATTATCAAGAAGGCACATAAAGGCGCATTCATAGTCAAACAAATTCATTACTCGGGCTAGGGACCTCGGAATTCGATTTCGAGCATACGCCCAGGTCTCATATTTTACTTCGGACCCTCCGGGATGTCAAAATACAAGTCCGAGTCCGTTTACTAAAAATATTAACCAAAGTCAAACTTGGCCTTTTAAGCCAACATTAAAGAATCAAGTATTCTGATTTCAATCCAAACTCTTACAAATCCCGAACCAACCATCCTCGCAAGTTGTAAATCAGTTAAAGCAAGTACGTAAAGTCTTATTTAGGGGAACGGAGTTCTAGAAAGCAAACCAACCAGTCGGGCCGTCACATTATCTCGTCTTTAAACTTAGATTTTTGCTATGTTTGATTGATAAAATTGTGGGTTTAATGTCATTTACTTTATTTTACAGGTTGTATGTGATTTAGAAGTGATGATAAAGAAACCAAGTGAAAACGAGTCAAAAAGGAGCTAAAGTGGACAATGGAAGTCTGCCCAATGAATTACCCTTCGCGAACGCGAAGCAACAAGAAGCCAACCCTTCGCGAATGCGAAGCAACAAGAAGCCAACCCTTCACTAATGCGAAGCCGCAGAAAACTAACCTTTGCGAATGCGAAGGTGTAATCGCAAACGTGAAGAAGAAATTGGTAGAAAAACTGGGCAATTCTGGAATTTTACGTTTTTGACCCACAAGCTATTTAATACATGACCTAGCTCATTTGTAATGGATCTTTGGCTTATTTTTCAGTCTTTGGACTAGAGAAGACAAGTTTTGGAGCTAGGGTTCTTGCACACACACTTGGGTCTTAAAGATTTGAAGCTTTTGGTTGAAAATTTCTTACCCATTTATGTTCATTTCTTCATTTTCTTACATTGTATTGTATATCTAAGTGTGTAGTATTTTTTCCAATACTTGAATCTTCTTTATGGGAACATTCATATTTAAAGTGTTGATTAAATATCTTGTTGTGCTTATGTATTGAATAATTTTTATTTATTATGAAGTGAGTTATTGTTTCTTTAATGTTTCCAAAGGGATTAGCTAACCCTAGGACTCGCCCATTTACTTCGAATTAATTTTGGGAAAGATAATTTGGGTTGGGAAAGATTAATTAATAAGAATTTGAGGCTTTAACCCTCACTTTATAAATTCTACCAAGGGATAGGATTGAACTACTTGTATCCATATTCGGGTATGCTTAATCTCTTAATTGTTTTAGGGATAATTCAATTAGGAAGTCTTGTTAGTCTTCGGAAGAAGCTAATATAGGATTATTACCCGAGGCTAATTAACATAAACTTGCTCATATTTGTAAAATCATGAAATATATTGGATCGTTACTTGAGTGTAATTCCCCGTGTATCCATGCTTGTAGCCTTTGATCATTTTACTTGCTTTCTAGGTTAATTTATATTTTTGCAATTAGTTATAAATATTTTCTCAAAACTTTTCTAAGTGTTTGGCTTAGCATAATAAGTGATAATTCTCTTACACGCCTAATCATCTACATATTGTTCTCTGTAGGATTCGAGCCTGACTCATAATTGGGTAAATTATATTGCATGCGATCATGTCCATTTACTTTTTAGTAGTGAATTTAGACGTTATCAGTATCCTGAGTATCTTTGTCTCTAGCCATGAATTGAAGTATATCCTGAGTATCTGTAAAGTGTGTATATACACGTGTATAAAAGAGTAAGAGTAAAATGGAAAAGTATCAAATTACAAAACTGTCACTCTAACTAACTCGACTACACTATTAAGCCTACACAACTAATATACGCATTAAATATTACATTATATCAACCATTCTCAATAGATTTGCCAAAATAGTGCTGATAAGTAATTTTTATCTTAAAATAACTGAAATATCTTTAATATTATTTGCAAAAATATAATTTTAGAGTTTTTTATATAAAAAAGGAACGAATTATAAAAATAGAATACGGAGATTATTAAAACTCATTTTTCGAAGGAATATTTAGGAGAATACAAAAGAAATTAGGGACAAATTCATAAGTTAGAGGTTACAAACTTATGACTTTTGACTATTTTTGCTTATAAACACTTTTGACATTGACCGAACGCATAAATAAATTTATAAGTTACTTTTACTATTTTATAAGCTTAGCCAAAAGCAGCCCATTATCATTTCTACAAATTATTTTGTGTCCCAAGCAAGACAAGTCCCTTGTTCATAATCTATATTATTATAAAAGCATGAATACAATGTCGGTTTACAAAAATAACTTTATAATATTAAGCATAATAACTCATAATAAAAGGACATAACCGGAATTCTAGATACTAGCCTTATAATTCTATTAGTTTTAGGATATACTACTACACGTTAGAGATCCTATATGATTACCTTTAGGAATCCTATTAGTATAATTACTTTCGATCTGTCTAATTCGTATAAAATTGAACAAGTAAATATCTTTAGTCATGCAATCCCATTACTCTTAGGATATACTTCTTAAACATTCTTATTACTAATTTAATTTTAAAAAGTATTATAATGTCCTATTACTAATTTAATTTGATAATGTATTACATTATCCAAATTCATTTAGAAAAAGGAGGGCCTATATTATTATAAAAGCATAAATACAATATTAATATACTAAAATAGCCCTAAAATATTTAACGAAAGAATTCAAAGGGAAAGGACATAACTGCAATAACCTATTATTTTGGATTACAATACCTTCTATGCTACTTTTTAATATTAAATTTTTAAAATTAATAAAATTTGTCTATTAAATTCATATTAAAATATGTAGGAAGATTTAATAAAATTAATTTAATAAGAAATTTCTGTATTGGCAATACATTACTTCTTCATAATGTCCAATACCAAGAAAAAATAAAACTAATATTAAATGGACTGCATAAAGAGTTGAAATTGAGAAAAAAATACCCCCAAGATAATATATTTTTATATTATATTTGAACTATTTTCCCACTCAAATAATATTCTTTAATCAATTTTTCATGTAATATTAAAAAATACCAATTATTAAACAACAACTAAGAAAATATTTACAAATATAAATGCGTGAGAAAGAGGAAAAAAATAATGGTAATAATTTTACAGAGATAAATATCTAAAAGTGAAATGTCATATTAATCTTTTACTCTTTGAAAATAAAATTTATGATAGATAAAATTATAATTAAGATTAAATATTCAAAATAAGAGATGAACTAATATTAAGATCTGAATCAACATAGAATAAATTATTTTTTTATGTTAAGATCAAATATTTAAATCTTTTAATTAATTATTTAGCAAGAGAATCCAATTCAAAATTTCTTTAAATTCATCATATGAGTAAAATTCTTATTCAACTTAAAAAAGTCTTAGGGTATATAAATTTATTCCATAAAAAGAGCGTTAGAACACAAAGTAAAAATGTTAGTATATTATTAAGAATCAAATATAAGTGTCTGAGAAAGCACAATCAAAGCTAAATCCTAAACAAGAACAAGCTTTCAAGACTATATTATAAAGAGTAGACTATGTTATAACGGGGTTATTCTTTGTATATGCCTCCGGCTGAATCGAAATAATATTTCTATGTCATGCATTACTTGCAAGAGGTATGACACTATTAGCAATAATAGCAAGTGGTGTACCAACAACGATTTTATTATGAGGCCACTCACTTTAGATTTGATATATCTTGTAACGACCCGACTGGTCGTTTTGCCTTTCAGAACCTCGTTCCCTTAAATAAAACTTCCTTTGCTTGCATTAACTAATTTACGACTTGCGGGGATGGTTGGATCGGGGATTTGGAAGAGTTTGGAGTGAAATATGCCCATTTGATTCCTTAGAATTTTCTTAAAAGGCTAAGTTTGTCTTTGGTTAACATTTTGAGCAAACAGATTCGGATTCGTAATTTAACGATCCCGGAGGGTCCGTAGGAAAATATAGGACCTGGGCGTATGCCCGGAATCGAATTCCGAGGTCCCTAGCCCGAGTAATGAATTTTTATTAGAAATTGTTAATTTGAAGTTTTAAGGATTTAAAAAAACTAATTAATGATTGATCACATGGGTATCGGGCTCGTATGTCAGTTCCAAAGCCCGGTATAGGTCCAAAATAACATTTAAGACTTTCCCACAAAATTTGGTGTCAATCCGAGTAGTTTAAGGGCGTTTTGTCCCATTAGAGGAAAATTACGAACTTGAAGTTCATAAGTTTGATTCATTTGGTTTTAGGGAGTGATTCTTAGATTTAGCGTTGTTTCGGGCGTTCCGAAGGTCTGAGTAGGTCCGTTTCATGATTTCAGACTTGTCGGTATGTTCGGGCGGGGCCCGGGAGTCCCGAACGTCAATCGGACGAGGCTCGAATGAAGTTGAAATTTTTAAGAAGTGTTGAAGCTGCTGCTTCTGTCATAACCGCACTTGCGGTTGGTGGACCAGAGGTCTGAGACCGCATATGCGGTCCATCTATCGCAGATGCGGCCCAGGGAAGGCCAGGCCAAACCGCAGAAACTGCCTCAAGACCGCAGAAGCGGTCCCAGCCCTTTTAGCCCCTTTCGCAAATGTAGTCTTTTCTCGTAGATGTGGGATCGCAGATGTGGAAATCGCTGAAATAGTGAGGTTCATTTAATACGGGTTCTAAGTCATTTTTATCACTTTTCACTCCTCCATGGGAGATTTTGGGAGCTTTTGAGATAAGACTTCCACCTAACATCTTGAGGTAAGTTTATCCCACTAATTCTTGGTTTAATACTTGTGTCTTAGGAAGATTAAACACTAGAATTTAGGTAAGATCAAGGGGTTAGAGCAAAACCTAGGGTTTTAATAAAAGCTAGATTTAACCACAAAATTTGTTATAGAATAAATTAGAAATCATATATTATTGATCCTTAGGTTATAGAGAACAACTTCCTTCGAAAAATTTCGAAATCCGGGCACGTGGGCCCGGGCTCGGATTTTAGGAAACTTGTGTTAAAGGTTGGGAAATTGCTTAAATAGCTAGAATTCGATCTTGTGAGTCTATATTGACTAGTTCCTACCTTATTTAACTAGTTTGGGATCGTTTGGCTCAGAATTGAGTGCTTGGACTCGTTCTTGGTATTGAAAGTGCACTTTGGAGCGAGGCGAGTCTCCTTTCTAACCTTGTAAGAGGGAATTGTCCCCATAGGTGTAATAATTGAATTAATTGCTATTACAAGTAGGGGCTACGTATGTACTAGGTGATGAGAGCCCGTGTGTAGCTACTATTATGTTAAGTCCGGTAGTCTAGGACCCAAAAGCATGCTCTACGTGATATTCTTGTAACTTGATGATAAATTCGGATTCGTATCAATTATGTTGATTAAGGTAAATGAGACTAGTTGAGGAACCTTATCCTGCTTGGTCTTTTAAAAGAAAATTTGGATATTCCTGTGAATAACTACTCCTCGGATATACATTATTGTTTGCTTGTTAATGAGTTTATTTATATTTGACCGCGTCGCACGTGTGATCCACGATGGGGTAATAGATGCATCTATAGTTCAAGCCGTTCAACCCTCGGCAGTGCACAATTTACTTTTATGTTGGATCGGGCCGTACGCCCTCGGTGTTACTTGTGTATGCTTTACTTAGTATTTCTCTTTGGACTGAACTTTATATATGCCTTGAAATGCAAATGAATACCCAAGATATTATTTGGAAAAGAACTGTTATCCCTTGCCATACAATGCTAATAAATTGTGCTATCCATGCTTATTATAAATTCTTTCTCATATTATTTGATCCTAGTAAGTATCAAGTCGACCTCTCGTCTCTACTTCTTCGAGATTAGACGGGATACTTACTGGGTACATATTGTTTATGTACTCATACTACACTTCTGTACTTAATTGTATAGGATCTAAGGCAGGTGTATCTGGCTATCAGTCTGGTGCGCATCCCTGAGAGGATTTCGAGACTTCTACGTTAAGTTGCTTCCCTTCCTATGCCGTTCAGCAGCCTGAAGGAGTCTCTCTTATGTATTTTTGCTATCTATTATGTTTCGGACAGTAGGATAGTGTGATTCTTTTGTATATTCTACTAGTTTCCCATAGCTTGTGACACCAGGTCTTGGCACACACATTAGTCGACTGTATTATGTATGGGGTTGTATGATTATTTTTAGCTTTACTGATCATTTCTGATTTTATTTCAACTTAAGGAATCATTGCAACTATTTTGGGTAAAAGTAAATGAGAGCTTATTTAGTATTTTTCCGTGTTGGCTTGCCCGTCAATGGTGTTGGGTGCCATCATGACTATTATGGAAATGGGTCGTGACAACATGGTATTAGAGCACTAGGTTCACGTAGGTCTCACAAGTCATATGCAAACCTAATAGAGTCTTGTGGATCGGTACAGAGACGTCTATATTTATCTTCGAGAGGCTATACGGTGTTAGGAAAACTACTCTTTATTCATTTCCTATCGTGCAGTGGTTGGTATACTAAATTTTCCTCTTCTATTCTCTTACATATGGTGAGGACACACACGGCTGATGTTCCAGACCCGGGCGGAGCTGCTCCCCCCGTTGCTAGAGGTCAGGGGAGGGCACCGACCCATGGTAGGGGACGGGGGTGTCCCAGAGTTATTCCAGTAGTACCACCAGTAGATCCCGCGGGAGATCCTATCATCGAGGAGCATGGCGAGGTGCCCGCAGATGAGCCTACCCTGGAGGACTTTATGACAGCACCGGGATTCCAGGAGGTCATGGGCCGTATGCTACGGTTCATGGATTTTATGACTCAGGCTGGTTTATTTCCAGCAGATCCAGCTACATCACAGGAAGGAGGGAGAGCACAGACCCAACTGCTCAGGCTCCTGGACATGCAACTGTAGTGTATCAGACTCCGGGTGCACTACCCGCAGATGTGGCCCAGCCAGTTGCTGCAGTGGCACCCCAGATTAGACCAGCTACGGACGGTGACCCGTAGAAGTTATTGGATAGTTGGACTAGAATTCAGCCTCCTATCTTCGGGGATGAGCGACATGAGGATGCCCAGGATTTCATTGACAGTTGCAGGGACAAGCTACACAACATGAGGATATTGGAGTCGCATGGAGTTGACTTCACTACTTTTCAGCTGGAGGGTAGGGCCCGTAGATGGTAGTAGTCCTATGTTCTTGGAAGGCCAGCAAGTTCTCCTCTCCTCACCTGGGGTCAGTTCACCCAGTTATTCTTGGATAGGTATATTCCACCCTCTGAGAGGAAAGAGCTACGGCATCAGTTTGAGTATCTTGAGTAGGATCAAATATCTATGACCGATTATGAGGTGAGGTTCTCTGAGTTGTCTCGTCATGCACTCATGATACTTCCCATAGATGCAGAGAGAGTGAGAAGATTTGTTGTGGGGTTGCACCCCGGTATTCGAGCTAGCATGGCCCGAGAGGTGGAGATGGGTACTGAGTATCAGCTAGTGGTTGAGATTACTCGCCGGATTGAGGGGTATAGCCAGAGGGGCAGATAGTAGATCCAACAAAACAAGAGGGCCCGATTTTCAGGAGAGTTCAGAGGTGCCCCAGCTAGGGGTAGAGGTCACTTCGGGAGGGGTCAGCCCAGCATGCCCCCGTATTCAGCACCACCACCCCCTCCTTGGGGTGCTCCAGTGAGGCCTTATTTCAGTGCGATGCCAGAGAGTTCTTACCGCCCACCAGCTATTCAGCGTTCTTTCGGCAGGCATTCTAGTCATCAGGATTCTTCCAGTGCTCACTTCAGTGTCGTGCCAGAGAGTTCATATCGCCCACTAGCCATCCAGGGCTCTTCCAGTGGGTATTCGGGTCAGCAGGCTCAGACATCAGGGCAGCAGGCTATGGTACCGAGAGTATGCTACGAGTGCGGAGATCCAGGTCACATGAAGAGGACCTGCCCCAAACTTCGGGGCAAGGCAGTGCAGCAGGGTTAGCAGCCTATGATTTTAGCACCGGCTGCCCCGCCACCTAGAGGTGGAGGGCAGACTGGTAGGGGCCGCCCTAGAGGTGGAGGCCAGGCAGGGAGAGGTTAGCCAGCTATTGCTCAGTCAGGTGAAGGCCAGCCAGCAAGCGCTCCAGCCAGATTCTATGCCCTTCCGGCTAGGCTAGATGTATTGGCCTCAGATGTCATCATCAAAGGTATTATTTCCGTCGGCGGTAGGGATGCTTCGGTATTATTTGATCCATGGTCTACTTATTCATATGTATCATCTTTATTTGCTCGTTTCTTGGTTATTTCTCCTGAGTCTTTGGGCACTCCTGTGGGTGATTCTGTGGTTGTGGATCGGATCTACCGGTCCTGTATGGTCACATTCTGTGGTTTCGAGACTAGAGCGGATCTCCTGTTGCTTGACATGATCGACTTTGAGGTTATCCTGGGCACGAATTGGTTGTCTCTATATCACATCGTCCTAGATTGCCATGTCAAGACTGTTTCATTAGCAATGCTAGGGATACCGAGGTTAGAGTGGAAGGGTTCCACAGTTGATACATCTAGTCGGGTTATTTCTTTCCTGAAGGCTCGACATATGGTCGAGAAGGGATATTTGGCTTATCTAGCTTATGTTCAGGACACCGCCGCAGAGTCTCCGACGATTGATTCAGTTCTAGTGGTTTGAGAGTTCGCCGATGTGTTTGCTTCTGATCTTCCTAGCATGCCACCGGATCGTGATATTTATTTCTATATTGATTTGTCTCCAGGCACCCAACCTATATCTATTCCACCGTACCGCATGGCTCCTAAAGAGTTGAAAGAGTTGAAGGAACAGCTTGAGGAGTTGTTAGCAAAGGGTTTTGTTAGACCCAGTGTATCACCCTGGGGTGCACCAGTGTTATCTGTGAAGAAGAAGGATGGGACAATGCGGATGTGCATTGATTACCGCCAGTTGAACAAAGTCACCATCAAGAACAAGTATTTATTGCCTCGTATAGATGAGTTGTTCGACCAGTTGCAGGGTGCTAGGGTGTTCTCTAAGATACACTTGAGGTCAGGGTACTATCAGTTGAAGATTCAGGACTCGGAGGTTCCGAAGACTGCATTTCGGCCTAGATATAGCCATTATGAGTTCTTGGTGATGTCCTTTGGATTGACTAATGCCCCAACGGCATTTATGGACTTGATGAACAGGGTGTTCAGACCTTATATTGATTCATTTGTCATCGTCTACATTGACGACGTCTTGATATACTCCCGTAGCCTGGGGGAGCACGAGCTGCATTTGAGAGTAGTGCTTCAAACCATGCGAGAGCAGAAGCTATATGTCAAGTTCTCCAAGTGTGAGTTTTGGTTGGAGTCAATGGCATTCTTGGGTCATGTTGTGTCAAGAGAGGGTATTAAGGTGGATCCCAAGAAGATTGAGGCAGTTCGGAGTTGGTCACATCCTACCTCAGTGACCGAGATCAAGAGTTTCCTGGGGCTAGCAAGTTATTAACGGCAATTTGTGCAGGGCTTTTCATTTATTGCATCACCTTTGACTAGATTGACCCAGAAGGGTGCTCCTTTCCTTTGGTCCGATAATTGTGAGGAGAGCTTCCAGAAGCTCAAGACAGCTTTGACTACAGCACCAGTTCTTGTGTTGCCTTCCGATTCGGGGATGTATACGATATATTGCGACACTTTGCGCGTTGGATTGGGGTGTGTATTGATGCAGGCGGGGCGAGTTATTGCCTATGCTTCACGCCAGCTGAAGGTTCATGAGAAGAATTATCCTGTGCACGATCTAGAGTTGGCCGCGATTGTTCATGCTCTTAAGATATGGAGGAATTATCTGTATGGGGTGTCATGTGAGGTTTATACTGATCATCACAGCTTACAGCATTTGTTCAAACAGAGGGATCTTAATTTGAGGTAGCGTAGGTGGCTTGAGTTACTGAAGGATTATGACATCACCATTCTTTATCATTCAGGCAAGGCAAACGTGGTCGTGGATGCCTTAAGCAGAAAGGTAAAGAGTATGGGTAGTTTGGCATTCATTCCAATAGAGGAGAGGCCACTAGCCTTGGACATTCAGTCCTTGTCTAACAAACTTGTGATGTTGGATATTTCAGAGCCCATTCGAGTTCTCGTGTGTGTGGTTGCTCAGTCTTCATTATTGGGGCAGATCAAGGCTCGGCAGTTCGATGATCCATATTTGGCGGTTCTTAGAGAAACGGTGCTTCAGGGAGGTAACAAGAAGGTCATTATTGGCGAGGATGGTGTTTTGCGACTCCAGGGTCATTTATGTGTTCCTAATGTTGATGGTTTGAGGGAGAGGATTCTAGAAAAGGCACACAGTTTGCGGTATTCCATTCACCTAGGAGCTACGAAGATGTATCGCGACTTGAGGTAGCATTATTGGTGGCGGAGGATGAAGAAAGACATAATAGATTATGTGACTAAGTGTTTGAATTACCAGCAGGTCAAGTATGAACACCAGAGGTCAGGTGGCCTACTTCAGCAAATGCCTATACCGTAGTGGAAGTGGGAGAACATCACCATGGATTTCGTAGTTGGGTTGCCGCGGACTTCGCGGAAGTTTGATTCAGTATGGGTCATTGTTGATAGGTTGACCAAGTCGGCCCACTTTATTCCAGTGACAACTACTTATACAACAAAGAGGTATGCTCAGATTTACATTCGGGAGATAGTCCGGTTTCACGGTGTGCCGGTTTCCATTATATCGAATAGGGGCCCTCAGTTCACCTCCCATTTCTGGAGAGCTGTTCAGAGTGAGTTGGGGACCCATGTAGAGCTCAGCACAGCATTCCATCCTCAGACCAACGGGCAGTCGGAGCGGACAGTTCAGATTTTGGAAGACATGCTTAGAGCATGTGTGATTTACTTTGGAGGGCAGTGGGATCAGTTCTTGCCCTTGGCAGAGTTTGCATACAACAACAGCTATCAGTCTGGCATAGAGATGGCTCCATACGAGGCTTTTTATGGTCGTCGTTATCGTTCTCCTATCGGGTGGTTTGAACCTGGTGAGGCTAAGTTATGCAGTACAGATTTGGTATAGGATGCCCTGGATAAGGTAAAGTTTATCCAGGAGAGGCTTTGCACAGCTCAGTCCAGACAGAAGAGTTACGCAGATCATAAGGCGCGTGATGTATCATATGGTTGGCGAGAAGTTCCTCTTGAAAGTCTCGCCAATGAAGGGTGTCATGAGATTTGGGAAGAAGGGCAAGCTGAGCCCAAGGTTTATTGGCCCATTTGAGGTATTGAGGCGAGTTGGGGAGGTGGTTTACAAGCTGGCTTTACTCCCAGCTTATCGGGAGTTCATCCGGTTTTTCATGTATCGATGCTTCGGAAGTATCATGTCGACTTATCTCATGTGGTGGACTTCAGTACTATTCAGTTGGATGAGAGTTTGGGTTACGAGGAGGAGCCAGTTGCCATTATTGATAAACAGGATCGCCAGTTGAGGTCCAAGAGGATTTCTGTAGTGAGGGTCCAATGGAGGGGCCAACCAGTCGAGGAGGCGACTTGGGAATCCGAGGAGGACATGCGAAGCAGATATCCGCATTTATTCGGCAACTCAGGTACTTTTCTATGCCTGTTCAAAGACGAACGTTTGTTTAAGAGGTGGAGAATGTAACAACCCGACTGGTCGTTTTACCTTTTAGAACCCTGTTCCCTTAAATAAAACTTCCCGTGCTTTCTTTAACTAATTTACGACTTGCGGGGACGGTTGGTTCAAGATTTGGAAGAGTTTGGAGTGAAATATGCCCATTTGATTCCTTAGAATTTTCTTAAAACGTTAAGTTTGGCTTTGGTCAATATTTTGAGAAAACTGACCTGGATTCATAATTTAACGGTCTCAGAGGGTCCGTAGGAAAATATGGAACCTGGGCGTATGCCCGGAATCGAATTCTGAGGTCCCTAGCCCGAGTAATGATTTTTTATTAGAAATTGTTAATTTGAAGTTTTAAGGATTTAAAGAAACTAATTAATGATTGATCACATGGGTATCGGGCTCGTATGGTGGTTGTGATGCCTGGTACAGGTCCGAAATAACATTTAAGACTTGTCCACAAAATTTGGTGTCAATCCGAGTAGTTTAAGGGCGTTTTGGCCCGTTAGAGGAAAATTAAGAACTTGAAGTTCATAAGTTTGATTCATTTGGTTTGAGGGAGTGATTCTTAGATTTAGCGTTATTTCGGGCGTTCTGAAGGTTTGAGTAGGTCCGTTTCGTGATTTTAGACTTGTCGGTATGTTCGGGCGGGGCCCAGGAGCCCCGAGCGTCAATCGGACGAGGCTCGAGTGAAGTTGAAATTTTTAAGAAGTGTTAAAGCTGTTGCTTCTGTCATAACTGCACATGCGGTTGGTGGACCGCAGGTGAGAGACCGCAGATGTGGTCCATCTATCGCAGATGCGGCCCATGGAAGGCCAGGCCAAACCATAGAAGCGGCTCCGTAGAAGCGGCCTCAAGATCGCAGAAGCAGTCCCAGCCCTTTTAGCCCCTTTCGCAGATGCGGTCTTTTCTCACAGATGCATGACCGCAGATGTGGTCCCCTGACCGTAGATGCGGAAATCGCTGAAGCAGTGAGATTCATTTAATACGGGTTCTAAGTCATTTTTATCACTTTTCACTCCTCCATGGGCGATATTGGGAGCTTTTGAGAGAAGACTTCCACCTAGCATCTTGAGGTAAGTTTATCCCACTAATTCTTGGTTTAATACTTATGTCTTAGGAAGATTAAACACTAGAATTTAGGTAAGATCAAGGGGTTAGAGCAAAACCTAGGGTTTTAATAAAAGTTAGATTTAACCACGAAATTTGTTATGGAATAAATTAGAAATCATATATTATTGATCCTTAGGTTATAGAGAACAACTTCCTTCGAAAAATTTCGGAATCCGGGCATGTGGGCCCGAGGTTGGATTTTAGGAAACTTGGGTTAAAGGTTAGGAAATTGCTTAAATAGCTATAATTCGATCTTGTGAGTCTATATTGACTAGTTCCTAAACTCATTTAACTAGTTTGGGATCGTTCGGCTCCGAATTGAGGGCTTGGACTCGTTCTTGGTATTGGAAGTGCACTTTGGAGCGAGGTGAGTCTCCTTTCTAACCTTGTAAGAGGGAATTGTCCCCATTGGTATAATAATTGAATTATTTGCTATTATATGCGGGGACTACGTATGCACTAGGTGACGAGAGTCCGTGCATAGCTACTATTATGTTAAGTCCGGGTAGTCTAGGACCCAAAAGCATGCTCTACGTGATATTCTTGTAACTTGATGATAAATTTGGATTTGTATAAATTATGTTGATTAAGGTAAATGAGACTAGTAGAGGAACCTTATCCTGCTTGGTCTTTTAAAAGAGAATTTGGATATTCCTGTGAATAACTACTCCTCGGATATACATTATTGTCTGCTTGTTGATGAGTTTATTTATATTTGACCGTGTCGCATGTGTTATTTGCGAGCGGGTAATAGATTCATATATGGTTCGAGCCATTCGACCCTCAGTAGTGCACAATTTACTTTTATGTTGGATCGGGCCGTACGTCCCTCGGTGTTACTTGCGTATGCTTTACTTAGTATTTCTCTGTGGACTGAACTTCATATATGCCTTGAAATGCAAATGAATACCCATGATATTATTTGGAAAAGAACTGTTATCCCTTGCCATACAATGCTAATAAATTGTGCTATCCATGCTTATTATAAATTCTTTCTCATATTATTTGATCCTAGTAAGTATCAAGTCGACCTCTCGTCTCTACTTCTTCGAGATTAGACGGGATACTTACTGGGTACATATTGTTTATGTACTCATACTACACTTCTGTACTTAATTGTATAGGATCTAAGGCAGGTGTATCTGGCTATCAGTCTGGTTGCGCATCCCTGAGAGGATTTCGAGACTTCTACGGTGAGTTGCTTCCCTTCCTATGCCGTTCAGCAGCCTGAAGGAGTCTCTCTTATGTATTTTTGCTATCTATTATGTTTCGGACAGTAGGATAGTTTGATTCTTTTGTATATTATACTAGTTGCCCACAGCTTGTGACACCAGGTCTTGGCACACACATTAGTAGACTGTATTATGTATGGGGTTGTATGATTATTTTTGGCTTTACTGATCATTTCTGATTTTATTTCAACTTAAGGAATCATTGCAACTATTTTGGGTAAAAGTAAATGAGAGCTTATTTAGTATTTTTCCGTGTTGGCTTGCCCGTCAATGGTGTTGGGCGCCATCATGGCCTATTATGGAAATGGGTCGTGACATATCTCTTCAAACAACTTAAATAACCATCACAAATATATCAAAGCAGACAATGGTGCTAAATTTATAAGAAAAACATAATATGGGATGAAGCATTTATGGCTAAATGTCAAACGATCTAAATAATTGCTCGGAGTTCTAGAGATATATTGGATATTAATGAACCGTTTGGTGAACAATTATTGGTTCGGAAGGTAATTTATATCAAGTACTATCAGTAGTTCCAAAATTGACAAAAGCAGAGACAGTAAAAGCTAGCTTGCCAAAGTTATACTTCTGGCTTCAAATGAAAAAGATTCAACTCACAAGAAATATGAAGTAAGAATAGATCCAGTATTCAGTGACTTCTTGCTTCGTATTGGAAATGAAGAAGAGCATCTAATAAAAGATGATTTGATTCTTCTTGAGCACTTGGTTATCAATCCCAATGGTAATAGAGTGCATTTAATAAGAGATATTTCTATAATAAAAGGTTTTTTGCAAAATTTTATAATCAAAACAAAATATTTTTCTGTTTTTGACTCAACAGAAAATGATATCAATAATTACTACCAAGAAGAATGCTTAAATACTTTAATACCAAATAGCCTTCCACCATATATGTTTGTTGTCAAGTTTATTATTCCTTACGTACATTAATGTCACTGTTGTAACGACCCGACCGATTATTTTGAGCACTTGCACTTCGCTCGCCAGTTCTCGGGCATGACTAGCCTCGTATGATGTATTGTGACTTATGTAAATCGTCGGTTTTGGTTTTTAGGTTAATCGGAACAGATATGGGAGAAAGATTCTTAGCTTGAAGCTTTAAATTTGAAAGATTTGACCAAGTTTTGATCTTTTAGTATTTGACCTCGGATTTGAATTTTAATAACTCTATTAGCTCAGTTAGGTGATTTTGGGCTTAGGAGCGTGTTCGGAACGTATTTTGGAGGTTCGTGGTAAATTTAGGCTAAAATTGGCAAAATTAAAATTTTGACATTTTCCGGTCAACAGTGGAAATCTTGATATCAGGGTCGGAATGGAATTTCGGGAATCGGAGTAGGTCTGTGTAACGACTAGGTCGGTCGTTTTGAATAATACAATCCTGTTTCCCCCATTTACTGCTAAATTCATGCTTTACAGTTGTTATGTGACTTGTCGGGGTAATTGGTTAGGGTCCGGTGAGGTTTTTGAAATGAATTGAGACACTGAGTCTCCAAGGAGAAAGCTAAGTTGAATAATTTGACCGGAAGGTGAAAAATATGTAAACGACCCCAAAATGGATTTTTGATGATTCCAATAGCTCCGTATGATGATTTCGGGCTTAAGAGTGTGTCCGAATATTTATTTCGAGGTCCGTAGCTAAATTAGGCTTGAAATGGCAAAAATGAGAAATTTAAGTTTGGAAGTTTGACCGGGGAGTTAACTTTTTGATATCAGGGTCGGAATCTAGTTTTGAAAATTTTTCTAGCTCCGTTATGTCATTTATGACTTGTATGCAAAATTTGATGTTAATCGGACTTGATTTGATAGGTTTCGGCATCGAATATAGAAGTTGTTCTTAGTTTCATTAAGCTTGAATTGGGGTGTGATTCACGATTTTAGCATTGTTTGATGTGATTTGAAGTTTCGAACAAGTCCGTACCATGTTTTAGGACTTGTTGGTATATTTGGTTGGGGTCCCGGGGGACTAGAGTGTGTTTCGGGTGTGTTTCGGATCATTTTGGGCTATTTTGGATGCTGGTTTTCTGATATCTAGTGTTGTTCTTCGATTTCGAATTATGAATCGCAATCAGCTACTACGATTTTTAAGTCGCATATGAATATTTGTTTGTGTAGCAGTAGCACATATGTCTGCCTACTTACAGACGCGGGTTTCAACTCTCACGAGTATCCCGCTTTGCACACAACACGCCGTTCATTGTGTGTGTGTGTCTCTTTTGGAGCCTCTCACGTTCGCGAAGAAGAATTTGGCCTCTGGAAGTTTGTTCTTCGCATTCGAAGAGACTCTCACGTTCGCGAAGAAGGAAATCTCGGTTGCATAGGTCTGACTTCGGAGGCCCATATCTCACAATATATAAGGAATTTGGAGATGATCCAAATATGAAATTTGTAGCCCTTTGTGTCTAGTTTTTAGAAATGTAAATTAATTGGCATTATATTTGTGTAAAAGAAGTTGTGATAGTTACACTACAGGCTGTCCAGGGAGAGTTTGAAAATCTCTGCTACATAGGGCTAATTTTGGAAGCTTATATCTTGCAATATATAATGACTCAGGAAATGAGCAACCTATGAAATTATAGCCCTTGGTGTCTAGTTTGCAGAACATCAAACTATTTGTCATTTGTAGTTGTGTGCAAAAATTTATGACAATTATACTAAAGGCTATCTGGAATGAGTTTGGAAATAGCTGATGAGGAATTTGCACATCGCGAACGCGAGGGAAGGGTCGCGAACGCGAAGAACAAACCCCTGGGCAGCAGAATAAAGTCCAAATTCGTTCCATTCTTCAATTTTTGGACCAAGAAAGCTCGGGTGGGGCGATGTTTTGAGAGATTTTCAGAGAAAACAACAGGGTAAGTGTTCTTAACACATTTTTTGATAGATTACTCGAATCCATCGTTGTTTTTAACATTTAATTGGTGATTTTAAGTTGGAAAAGTTTGAAAACCCTCTTGGATATATTTGAGGTCGAAATGTTATCGAAATTTAGTAATTTTGGTATGGTTAGACTCGTGGTTGAATGGGTTGTCGGATTTTGTGAGTTTTGTCGAATTTCGAGACGTGGGCCCCACGGGCGATTTTGAGTTAAATTTCAGATTTTGTTGGAAAATTAGTATTTTCATATGGAATTAATTCCTATAATTAGTATTGATTGAATTGAATTAACTGTGGCTAGATTCGGGTCGATTGGAAGCCAATTCAAGGGGCAAAGGCATTTCGGAGTAGGATTTTGCTCGGATTGAGGTGAGTAATGATTGTAAATGTTGTCCTGAGGGTATGAAACCTCGGATTGCACATCGTTGTGCTATATTGAGGTGACACACGCTAGATGACAAGCATGGGGTCGTGCACTATTGGGGATTGCGACTTAGTCCATCCCGAATGATTGTTTTACCGCGTATTTGACTGAAAACTGTTTGATATTATCATGTTTTGGGCTGAATGCCATATTTGGGCCTCGTGCCAACTATTTGAACCCTTAGGGGACTTTTCCTGATATTTCCTCACTATTTTGACTTTATACTTGAACTCAGTCATGCTATATTCTACTATTTTTATAACTCAGCCATGTTTACTCTGTTTTAAAACATTAAATGATATTTTGGGCTGAGCATCATGTTTTACTGTTGCCCGAGTGGCTTATGAGATTCTGACTTTGTAAGGCCGAGGGCCTGTGTTATGAGGATACTTTTGGGTCGGGCTGCACGTTGCAGCAGTGATACACTGATTATGATTATGAGGCCGGGGACCTGAGATTGTACGCCACGAGGTGGCTTGTTGATATGAGGTCGAGAGCCTATGTGATTATGCCACGAGATGGCTTGATATTGCGCTTGGGCCGTAAGGGCCCCTCCATGAGTCTGCACACCCCCAGTGAGCGCAGGTACCCATTGTGATGTGAGATGTAGCCTGACGGGCTGGTGTTGTCCTATGATATTGCCCAAGGGGCGGAGTTTGTTGACATTGTGCTCGAGGGGAAGATTCTTATGTGTTTATCTGTTTTAGCTGCTTTGCATTTAATTGCTTAAATGTTAAAAAGTCATTTCTAAAGAAGCTTAAACTGAACTAAAGTGACTTTACATATTTCCACTGTTTCATTGTTTTTACTGGCTTTTAATGCTTCTTTATAGCATGTTGATGTGCCTTTACGTGATTTCTTATCGTTCAGTCTTCATTTATTATTATTACGCACTGAGTCGGAGTACTCATATTACTCCCTGCACCTTGTGTGCAGATTCAAGTATTTCTGAACCTGGTAGCGGGTATTGATTGATTAGAGGCAGAGTCATCGGAGTTTAGCAAGGCAGTTGCCCGACGTTCGCAGCACTACTTTTCTCCCTCTTGATTTCATTAGACTGTATTCAGTACATTTTCAGACTTTTCGTTGTATTTAGACCTTAATAGAAGCTCGTGATTTGTGACATCCCGATGTCGGGATGTATCTATTTCTGCACTTGTTCTATTTCGCTAAATTTATGCTTGTTGGGAATTTTTTCTTATAAATGACTTGAATGGACTTATTAAATTGTTAAAAATAAATTTTGGGGATTGTGTCGGTTGGCCTTGTCTTCACGAGAGGCGCCATCACGACTGGGTCCGGTTTGGGGTTGTGACAAGTTGGTATTAGAGCCTAGGTTACATAGGTCTCACGAGTCATGAGCAGGTTTAGTAGATTCTCGTGGATCGGTACGGAGACATCTGTACTTATCCTCGGGAGGCTACAGAACCTTTAGGAAGAACTTCACATTCTTGAATTCTTATCGTGCGTCCTTGATTCGGCTTAAGATGTAACTCTTTGAATTCCTTCCACGCATTCGTATGCGCGCTCCGTATCAGATGTGCATCGATGGCTTGTGATTCCCTGATCGAGGGGCGATATGTGATCTCTGTGTGTTGTGAAGAATTCTTTCATGTTTTCTAGTTGGGGGACTGAAGTGGATTTCACATTGTGGTATGAGTTCAGACTCAGAAAGATCAAGTGACTGCGTAATGTCTATGACAGTGGAAGGGTATAAAGAGATGTAAGTTTGAGGCGAAGCAGGTGGGTTATCTCCTGCGGAGTGTTCGGAAGTTTGTGCGATCCTTATGTTGTCTGTTAGAAGATCTCATTTACAAGTGAAATATATGTGTTGCAATTTAAATTTGGGTCGCTTAAAAGAGTGGGTTTAACTGTTATGAGAGAGAATGCGAGATTTGCAGAAGATTTAAAGTACTAGATAGTCTATGTTCCACGAGCTTATGAAGGATTGATTTTAATCTCACTATAGTATTATGGCTGAAATAGAGTATATGCGTTATGAGTTATTGTATGTGTTTTGATCTATGGCTTCGAGCCAAGTGGGGAAGTATGATATTGGTTAGTTGATTGCACGGTTATGTACTATGTTGGTTCCAGTTTGAGGCGTGCTGGTGAATCAGTTATGGCTTATGGAGATTGAGCCCGAGGATGGCTCGAGTAAAGGAAATTTTAATAAAGGTTATGTCATGCTTCATAGGTGTATGAGAATCACAGAATGTCCTAAGTGGTCATTGGTAAAGGATGTGTGGTGCATAGAATAGGAAGTTGCTTGGTTATATTAAGGTGAGGTTACATTCTGCGGTGTCAGAATGCTAATGAGGCACCAGGTTATTCAGTTCATTTGATCAGTCTAATTGAGGTTTGAGTAGAGTGGATGTCTCTCGAGAATGGTCTTGATAAGTTCAAGATTTTACATGTAAAAATTGGAAATTTTCAAGTGTATAATTTGGCTAGAAACTGAGGTTTGCATTGGAGGGTGTCAAGACTTGTGTCATTTCTATATCAATTATGGGATTTTATATATCAGTATTAGGAAGGTAATGGTTCCAGATTCGCAGGAAGTTACTTCCGGGTAGGTATTTTGAATATGGTGCATTTGGGAATATTTAAGAGAGTATTCAGCGGCTTATGAGCCTTAGACGGTGTGGTTTTATGCTTGGGTCTCATGTGGTGAGTCTGGATTAAGGAATTTTGGTGTTATAGCAAGAAGAAGCATCAAGTTGAAGGTAAATCAGGAGGAACTAGGATAGATGGGATAGTTGGGTAGTAGGCCGGACCGGCATAGTAAGAATATGATTAGTTCTTTGGATGCTTACGAGGTAATGAGTTTCTGCAGGTGTCTCATGGCAATGCTCTTGGGTTTTAGTGGCCTGTGTAACTTGGTTGAGTTAGAAGGATTCAGTCCTGACAGTTTAGTTTTGTGCAAATGGGATTCGGAGAGTCCTTGATGGTTTCTACCACGGTTAGAGATGTATATTTTTCTACGAGTGTGAGGAGCATGTGATGTATAGTGATTTTCTTCTAGATGGGATCAATGGAAAGTTCTTGGCTAGTTGAGTACGTAGTTGCTTGTGGTTCGAAATGGATATAAAGTTCTCATGGTTATCCTAGGATGGTATGGTATATGTGGTATGTTGTGTAGGACTGAGATTTGCATGTGTAAGGTCTTGGTTCAGTTCTGAAAGGAAGATCATAAGATCCTTAGGCAACGGGCAGCTTCAGATAAGTAGGGAAATGAGCTTCAGATGATTAGGGAAACGATATTACTAATTGGTGTGGCTTGATGGGGGTATACGTTTCAGAAAAAGGGCAAGTGTTTGAGTTGATGGTACTTCAATAGTATTGCGGCTCTCTCTTGTTGGATTGACTGCTGATATTCGAGTTTTCTTGGTGGCACAGAAGGATTTTAAGAGTACCTCTAGTGGAATGATTGGGTATTAGAGGTGTGTTGTATATTCGGACTGCGGAATTGGGATCAGGTATGGTGATTCATGTGCTATATGGAGTTAGAGACTGGGAGTTCTCATATACAAGTTATATTATGGTTGTGGGTCCCGTGTATTAGCACTGTATAGTGACTATTGGGGTTTGGAGACCCGAATGGATCTTTTGTTGCTTGGTATGTTAGATTTTGATGTAATATTGGGTATAGACTGGTTGTCTTCGTGTTGTGTTATTCTGCGCTATTGCGATAAGACAGCGGCGTTGGCTATGCCGGGTAGGCCATGGATGGAATGGTAAGGTTCGTCGGATTATGTTCTCAGTAGAGTGGTTCCATTTTGAAGACCCAACGGATGGCCGGGAAGGGTTGTCTTTCTTTCTTAGCCTTCGTGATGGATGTCAGTGCAGAGACTCCTACCGTCGATTCAGTTCTAGTGATGAGGAACTTTTCCGGATGTGTTTCCTGCTGCCGGGCATGTCATCGGACAGGGTTGTTGAGTTCGGTATCGATTTGGCATTGGGCACCATATCGTATGGCACCAGCAGAGTTAAAGGGGTTGAAGGAGCAACTTCAGGGACTCCTTGATAAGGGGTTCATTGGTAGACCTATATGGATGTGTTTTCGGCATCGAGTCGGCCTGGTTGACTTCGAGTTGCTTTGGGTGAGGGATGTGTTGATTCAGTTGCTATTAAGCTACTAGTGTTCTGAGTTGATCTATGAGTTACTTTATGTGTTGCGAGGCATTATGATTCGTTGGTTATAGGCACACATGGTGCGGTTCCATTGGGGTTTCATAGTGGAAGTCGAGCGAGAAGAGTACTGGGTATTGCTCGGTGGATGGCGTATCGGTTGTGTCCTTTCGGGTTTGTGTAATGTTATGTCAATTGCTCGCGGTGGTTATGATGATTGCTTTGGTTTTAGACATCATATTGCACATGGTTATCGATTTTAAGCATAGTGACTTGAGGTGTTTCATATGGACCAGTGTTTGGATAAGGTCACGCATTGGAGCGAAGCTATGTGGAGGAATGATATTTTGGGTTATATTCGTGGGTTCTAGTTTCACGGTGTGTGATGGGTTCTTAGCATCGTGTTGTGGTAGTACTAGTGAGCTTGTGGTAGTACTAGTGAGCTTATGGTACAGCTCTCTCATTTGAGTTATTTTCCATGATTTGAGGACATGTGGACTATTGCTTATTGGTTCACGGGTTGCACGGGTTGTGGCTTGAGATTGTATCGATGTGTCATGTCACTAGAGTATTTGTATTGGATGAGATGAGGTCATTGGGATCTTGAATGAATACTATCGGATTCGATTTCAGCATGTTGGAAGGATAATATCAGGACTCGACTTAGAAATTTACGACGGTCCTTGCAGAAGGATAGGGAACTCCATGACTGGTTGATCCGAAGAATGGTTATGACTTTCTGCGTGTTTCCTTCATCATTGGAAGTATTCGAAAGTGTTGGAATAAGGCTTTGTTTGGAAGGAGGTTTATTACCGGTATTGGGGTTGTTTGAGCAGGTGTTGTGATTAGAAGTTATCGCTACGAGTGGCTGAGTTATGTGGTATATCGTGTGATTACATTTTGGGTTACGAATATGGGTTGATACAGCTTGTTCAGACTTATTCAGAGTATAGATGTGAGGTTCTTATCTTATAGATGATTTCGGAAGTGGAAACTTAGTTCTAAGGTTAATGGGCTAGGCTGGATTATGAAATTTCAGTTATGTTGTGCTATCAGATCTATTTGAGATAGGGTGACGTAGGATCACCCCCGGGTATGTGCCTGGTAAGGTTATACAACGATTTGATGGTTTTCAGAACAACTCTGGGCACGTTCAAGGACGAACGTAAGTTTAAGAGGGGAGAATGTAACGATCCGGCCGGTCGTTTTGAATAATACAATACCATTTCCCCTATTTACTGCTAAATTCATGATTTACAGCTGTTATGTGACTTGCCGGGGTAATTGGTTAGGATCCGGTGAGGTTTTTGAAATGAATTGAGACACTTAGTCTCCAAGAAGAAAGCTTAAGTGTAATAATTTGACCGGAAGGTGAAAAATGTGTAAACGACCCCAAAATGAATTTTTGATGATTCCAATAGCTCTGTATGGTGATTTCGGGCTTAAGAGTGTGTCCGAATATTTATTTCGAGGTCCGTAGCTAAATTAGGCTTGAAATGGCGAAAATGAGAAATTTAAGTTTGGAAGTTTGACCGGGGAGTTGACTTTTTGATATTGGGGTCGGAATCTAGTTCTAAAAAATTTCCTAGCTCTGTTATGTCATTTATGACTTGTGTGCAAAATTTGATGTCAGTCGGACTTGATTTGATAGGTTTCGGCATCGAATATAGAAGTTGGAAGTTCTTAGTTTCATTAAGCTTGAATTGGAGTGTGATTCACGATTTTAGCGTTGTTTGATGTGATTTGAAGTTTCGACCAAGTCCGTACCATGTGTTTAGGGCTTGTTGGTATATTTGGTTGGGGTCCCGGGGGACTCGAGTGTGTTTCGGGTGTGTTTCGGATCATTTTGGGCTATTTTGGATGCTAATTTTCTGATATCTAGTGTTGTTCTTCGCGTTCGCATGGAGCCTCTCGCGTTCGCGAAGAAAAATTTGGCCTCTGGAAGTTTGTTCTTCGCGTTCGTGAAGAGACTCTCGCGTTCGCGAAGAAGGAAATCTCGGTTGCACAGGTCTCACTTTGGAGGCCCATATCTCACAATATATAAGGTATTTGGAGATGATCTAAACATGAAAGTTGTATCCCTTTGTGTCGAGTTTTCAGAAATATAAATTACTTGGCATTTCAATTTGTGTACAAAAGGTTATGGTAGTTATACTACAGGCTGTCCGGGAAGAGTTTGAAAATCTCTGCTGCACAGGGCTGATTGTGGAAGCTTATATCTCGTATTATATAATGACTTGGGAAATGAGCAACCTATGAAATTATAGCCCTCGGTGTCTAGTTTTCAGAATATCAAACCATTTGTCATTTGGAGTTGTGTGCAAAATGTTATGACAATTATACTAAAGGCTGTCTGGAATGAGTTTTGAAATCGCTGATGAGGAATTTGCTCATCGCGAATGCGAGGGAAGGGTCGCGAACACGAAGAACAAACCCCTGGGCAGCAGAATAAAGTCCAAATTCGTTCTATTCTTCCATTTTTGGACCAAGAAAGCTCGAGTGGGGCAATGTTTCGAGGAATTTTCAAAGAAAACAACAGGGCAAGTGTTCTTAACACAATTTTTGATAGATAACTCGAATTCATCGTTGTTTTTAACATTTAATTGGTGATTTTAAGTTGGAAAAGTTTGAACACCCTCTTGGATAGATTTGAGGGTCAAAATTTTATTGGAATTTAGTAATTTTGGTATGGTTAGACTCGTGGTTGAATGGGTTGTCGGATTTTGTGAGTGTCTTCGGATTTCGAGACGTGGGCCCCACGGGGGATTTTGAGTTAAATTTCGGATTTTGTTGGAAAATTAGTATTTGCATATGGAATTAATTCCTGTAATTAGTATTGACTGAATTGAATTAACTGTGGCTAGATTCGGGTCGATTGGAAGACGATTCAAGGGGCAAAGGCATTTCGGAGTAGGATTTTGCTCGGATTGAGGTGAGTAATGATTGTAAATGTTGTCCTGAGGGTATGAAGCCCCGGATTGAACAATGTTATGCTATATTGAGGTGACACACGCTAGATGACGAGCGTGGGGTCGTGCACTGTTGGGGATTGTGACATAGTTCATCCCGAATGTTTTTTTTACCGCGTATTTGACTGAAAACTATTTGATATCATCATGTTTTGGGTTGAATGTCATATTTGGGCCTCATACCAACTATTTGAACCCTTAGGGGACTTTTTCTGATATTTCCTCACTATTTTGACTTTATACTTGAACTCAGTCATGCTATATTCTACTGTTTTTATAACTCAGTCATGTTTACTATATTTTAACACATTAAATGATATTTTAAATGATATTTTGGGATGAGCATCATGTTTTACTGTTGCCCGAGTGGCTTATGAGATTCTGACTGAGTAAGGCCGAGGGCCTATGTTGTGAGGATACTTTTGGGTCGGGCTGCACACCGCAGCAGTGATACACTGATTATAATTATGAGGCCGAGGGCCTAAGATTGTACGTCACGAGGTGGCTTGTTGATATGAGGCCGAGAGCCTACGTGATTATGCCACGAGATGGCTTGATATTGCACTTGGGCCGTTAAGGGCCTCTCCAAGAGTCTGCACACCCCCAGTGAGCGCGGGTACCCATTGTGATGTGAGATGTAGCCCGATGGGCTGGTGTTGTTTTATGATATTGCCCGAGGGGCGGAGCTTGTTGACATTGTGCCCGAGGGGCGAATTCTTATGTGTTTATCTGTTCTAGCTGCTTTGCATTTAATTGCTTAACTGTTAAAAAAGCATTTCTAAAGAAGTTTAAACTGAACTAAAGTGACTTTACATATTTTCACTATTTCATTATTTTTACTGGCTTTTACTACTTCTTTATAGCATGTTGATGTGCCTTTACGTGATTTCTTATCGCTTAGTCTTTATTTTTTATTATTATTAGTCACTGAGTTGGAATACTCACATTACTCCCTGTATCTTGGGTGTAGATTCAGATATTTCTGAACCTGGTAGCGGGTATTGGTTGATCAGAGGCAGAGTCATCGGAGTTTAGCAAGGCAGCTGCCCGACGTTCGCAGCACTACTTTTCTCCCTCTTGATTTCATTAGACTGTATTCAATACATTTTCAGACTTTTCGTTGTATTTAGACCTTAATAGATGCTTGTGACACCCCGATGTCGGGCTGTATCTATTTCTGCACTTGTTCTATTTCGCTAAATTTATACTTGTTGGGGATTTATTCTTATAAATGACTTAAATTGACTTATTAAATTGTTAAAAATGAATTTGGGAATTGTGTCGGTTGGCCTTGTCTTCACGAGAGGCGCTATCACGATTGGGTCCGATTTAGGGTCGTGACAGTCTGTTGTTTCATTTGGGGAGTGAGTGCAAATTTTGGGTCATTCGGAGGTGATTTGATAGGTTTTGGCGTTATTTATGGAATTTGAAAGTTTCTAAGTTCTTAAGCTTGAATCCGAGGTTGATTTGATGTTTTGGTGTTGTTTTGAGTGATTCGAAGGCTCGACTAAGTTTTAATTAAGTTATGAGAGGTGTTGGTATGTTTGGTTGAGGTCCCGAGGGCCTCGGGCGTGTTTCGGATGAGTTTTGGGCGAGTCCGGGCATTACCGGGACTCAGGCATGGTTCTGGTGTTTGATTTTCGCTGTGATGGAAGGGATTTTCCGCTGAGGGCGGTGGAGTTTTGCTGAGGTGGAGTAGGGAGCGCTGAGGCAGAAAATGGAGCGTTGAGACGCTCCAGGGAAAGAATCTGCAGGTTCGTTGGGCCGACTTCGGAAGCCTGTATCTTTTGATATACAAGGAATTTTAAGATGATTCAAAAGCGAAACTTATAGTCCTTCGTGTCTAGTTTCCAGAACACAAGATACCTGTAGAGAAAGTTATGGCCAAAATACTAAGGCCTATCTGTGCAGCCACAAGAAGCGCGGTCAGCGGTGATTTTCCGCGGTCAGCGGTGATGGAAATTCAAAAGGTGCACTATAAATACGAGATTTGGGATTTTATTTCATATTTTGACCTAGAGAGCTCGGGCTTTGGCGATTATTCGAGGGATTTTCAAGAAAACCACCTGGGTAAGGGATTCTAATTCAATTTTGGCTAAAATACAATATTATAACATTGTATTCATCATTTGAGTTGAGATTTGGGGTGAAAATTTGGGGGAAAATTATGGAACTTCATAAAATGAATATTTGGGATTTGAAAGCCGATTCGGAGTCGGAGTAAAAATGGTATGGATAGTCTCGTAATTGAATGGGTTGTCAGATTTTGAGACTTTGGTTGGATTTCGAGATGTGGGCCCGTGGGTCGGGTTTGAGCAATCGGGATTCTTGAGTTAATTTGATTATTTTCGCTTGGGATTTATTCCTTTAGCGTATATTGATGATAATATACTGATTTTGGTTAGATTTAGAGCATTTAGAGGTTGATTCGAGAGGCAAAGGCATCGCGAACTAGAGTTTGGACCGGTTTGAGGTAAGTAGTGATTGTAATCTTGTCCTGAGGGTATAAAATCCTTGATTTCACCTCGTGGTGCTACTTTGTGGTGACACACATGCTAGATGACGAGCGTGGGGTCGTGCACCGCTGGGGATTGTGACTTGGTCCGTCCCGTACGATAGTTAAGTCGCGTATTTGATTGAAAACTGTTTGATATCATTGTGTTTTGGAAAGTATTACTATGTTTTGGGCTGAATGTCATATTTGGGCCTCGTGCCAACTGTTTTGAACCCTTAGGGGATTTTTACTACTGTTTTCTCACTGTTTTGGTTTAATAAATACACTCAGTCATGCTATGTTTTACTGATTTCATAACTCAATCTCTATTACTCTGTTTTTATGCATAAAATGATATTTTGCGCTGAGCACCCTATTTTACTGATAGCCCGAGTGGCTTGTGAGGCTGATGACTGAGAGAGTCCGAGTGTCTGATTGTGAGGCTGATGACTGAGAGAGGCCGAGGGCCTGGTTGTGAAGATTATATATATATATTTATGGATCGGGCTGCACGCCGCAACAATATAGGGATCGGGCTGCACGCCGAAACGATATTGAATCGGACTGCACGTCGCGGCGATATAGCGCTTGGGCTTTAGGAAACCCTCCGAAGTCTGCACACCCCCAGTGAGCGCAGTCAACTATATTTATGGATCGGGCTGCACGCCGGAGCGATTATTATAAGATACTTATTGAGCATGAGTGTTGATTGATGAAAGTTGAGTCATGAGTGACTGAGAGGCTTGCCCGAGGGGCTATATATACATATATATGAGTGACGCTTTGTCCAAGGGGCTTGTTTTATGAAATTACTGCTTGTACTCATCTTTATACTGAGCCTCTATTGAAAATATTAAACAAATATTTTGAACAACTTTCATTGAAAGTGGAGTTTTTACGAGATGTTCGGAATTTAATTACTAATTTGGTTTTGTTATTTCCACTGAGATTTTCATTTTATAAGATGTATATGAGTGACCGAGAGCTTTGCCCGAGGGGCTGTTTATGATTTATGTTTGCTCGAGAACTGTATACGAACTATGTTTTGGCCAAGGGGCCGATTATGATTATTACCACTTTCATTATAAACTACATTGAACCTCCATTGAAACTATTAGAAAGACATTTTTCAAATGATTTTACTGAAATTGGAGTTTAACGAGATGATTTGATTTGTATCCTGTTTTGGAAACATATTGTACCCACTGTGGTGCTATGACGTGGTTTACGTGATTTCTTACTGCTCAGTCTTTATTTACTTTTATTACTTACTGAGTTGGCATACTCACATTACTCCCTACACCTTCTGTGCAGATTCAGGTATTTCTGAACCTGGTGACGGGTGTTGATTACTCAGTAGCGGGTTTATTGAAGTTAGCAAAGTAGTTGCCTAGCGATTGCAGCCCTGCTTTTCTCCCTCCTTTATTATTCCTTAGTGTATTTTTTTTATTTCCCCGGCCATGTTGGCCTTGATGTCGTCAGAACAGTTGTAGTAGATGTTCATGACTAGTGACACCCTAATGTCGGACGTTCTTTCCGCACTGTTGTTTTTGGTTTTAAACACTTTATAAAAGTTTACTATTAAATAGATTTGATTTTATCCTAAGAGTGAAAATATCGAAATTATTTGGGAATGTGTTGATTTTGGGGTCGTGACAAGTTGGTATCAGAGCCTAGGTTACATAGGTCTCACGAGTCATGAGCGGGTTTAGTAGCGTCTTGTGGATCGGTACGGAGACGTCTGTACTTGTCTTCGAGAGTGTGAGCACGTGATTTTTGCCCTATATATGAATAATTCCCAAAAATTCAAACAAAATAATTTTTCTTTATTTTTACAATTTTTCGTGCATTTTGATGTCATTTTCTGATAATGGTTGCATTTTACTTGTGCATGTTAATTCATATAAAACACAAAAATATGCATTTGCATTTAGGATATAATTTTATATTTTTAGGATCAATTAGGGGTTAGTTTGTTTTAGAACCAAACATGAAAAATTACAAAATAGCTCACTTTCGCATTTTAATTGTTTTAATCGTAAATTTGGCGTAAAATAGGTTTTTAATAATTTTAGAATTTAATTAGTTTAGTTTTGAAATATATTAGGACTTTATTTTAATTGTTACAATTTTATAAAATCAGAAAAAATACAAATTGGATAAAGGAAATAAAAGAGAAAGAAAAAATAGAGTTTAAAAGGGGTGGCCTTTCAAAAGACCAATCTGGGCCATTTTTTGATCCAATTCCCTTAGCCCAATATCCATTTCCACCGGCCAAGCAACCTAGGTCCAATCCCTTACCCGGTCCTCCCTCCAGTCGATGAAACGACGTCGTTTCCCCAGCCCTCAATCACGACCGTTGGATCTCATCAATCCAACGGTCCGGATCTAACTAGGATGTTTGGTATATGAGTGTCCGAAATGCCCCCCCCCACCCCCACCCCATTTGTATCATCTCCTTCACCCTCACAAACCCTAATTCACGCCGCCCCCAAATCCCTCGCCGGCGGTGAACGTCAACTACACCAACGGTCACCCAATTAACATCATCAACTCCCATTTTCCACCTCTTTCCAGGCCTGTATTTGCTTTTCCTCGAATCCGGCCAGAACTCGTTGAATATCGATTTTAATTTTCCGGCCAAGTCGCAAGTTTGTCCAAACCCGTCCAAAATCATACCCCACAATCCCCAGACTTCCCTCAACCCAAATCCATGACTATTTTCCTGCGAATCCTGGTGAAGTAGCTCGGACTTCAAATCTGAAAATTTTCGGTCAAAACCCTAACACAAAATCTTGTGATTTTGGACCGTACTATCCTTAACCATGTGTTTATTGTGAGAACACATGGTTAGGGATGCTACGAGTCAAAAATTTGGAAAGATTTGAACAAGCAGTGATTAATCGGAGGTTTAGCTCCATTGGTAAGTTTTTCTTCAACTCTCTGAGTCGTTTTTTATTTAACATAGTCTCATATTCCCTTCTTCTCCCTTCAGTTTGTTTGATCTGAATGGCTAGTATTAATGTTAGCTCATGTTGATACCTGTTTTGATCGCCCTGTTTTTCTTTTTCTGATTGTTTAATGATTCTGGGTTTAGATGTTAGTTTAATGTTGACGACTACTCTCGTTTGATTAATAGATTGTTAGAATATGCATTAGGATAAGTTGTATTTTAATTCAATCTTGATATTCTGCCTTAGAGTTGAACCCGTTTGGTTATAGCTGAGCAAATCTTTTATTTTAGTTAACTTTGGTTAGATTTTAGCTGGGGTTAAAAGGGACTGGGATCAGTTGACCTTAGTCTGTAGTTTTCAGACTATTAGAAGGACATTTTAGGCATAGAAAAGGGTAGTTTCTTTAGGAATAGTAATTTCAAAGTAGGGGTAAGGGTAGTATAGGTAGTTTAGGGGTAGAAGAGTATCTTAGGGCCTTCTAGAAGGGTATTTTAGTGTAGATTTCAGCCAACTTAGGATATTAGCTTGGGAAACAAGTCAAGAAATGAGGGACTAAACTGAAAATAGGGGAGGGACTAAAAAGAAAACCAAAAATCTGATTAACCCTTTTTGGTATCACCTATAAAAGGGCATGAAGTGCCTTGAGGAAGGGGATTTGAATTTTCAGCCCAAAAAGAATTCCACTAAACATGTTCTTCAGTTTCCCAGATCTGAAATTCTATTAGCAGAATTACAACACTTTTCCTGTTTTAATTTCGAGTGGTTTTGAAAATCAAACAAGTCAATTTGGGAATCATTTATCTAGGATTTTAAATGGTTGGTATGTCTGAATGTGTTTTGGGTTGATTCATTGAGTTTGCCTTACATTTCAACTCATTTCTGCTGAATTGTTGAATCTGGGTGGGCTGAAATGCTCCTTCACTAACTGTAACTGGGTTATTACCTTAGTTTCTGAGCTACTGAACTATTACTGCTGCTAATCTCCCCTTCTCTATTTACATTCCAATTTCCAGGTACATTTTCAAAATCACCTTGATGTAATCACAATTTGGGATGAAATGCAATCACCTTGGTCAATCTGTGTTTGTTGGATGTATATAGCTGTAATCAGTTGATTGATAAATGACTATATGTATTTGATTCGTTTGGATTGAGTTGTATTAAGGTTTATTAATTCAGACCATTTCTAGACTGTTCAGACTGTGCATTCCATGTTTATGTAATTGTAGCTTTCAGTTTTGCTTAAGCTCCACAGTCTGCTGAAGTTAAATTTGCAAAGTTACAATTGATTTTGAGTCCAATACGCGTGATTGGTTTCAATTTTGGTTTTAATCTGAATTGTATATTCAATAGCTTCGTACTGGGCCAGTTTTCATTTGGGCCTGGGCGTATTAATAGGCAACCCAGATCTGTTTTGGTTAGGTGATGACTTGAATTGGGCCTAGGTGCATTAAAAACTTAGGCAATTAGTTAAACCAAAGGGTGCCCCCAAGGGCTCGATCCCCGGGCTTTACAAATGCCTATCTTTGGTTTAAAACTTTGACCTGCATTAGGCCTAATGCTTGGAGCTGTAAGATTTTTGAGCTCGCATCATATGAAACTACATGATTTGGGCCTTATGGGCTCAAGACCCATTTCTCTGCATTCTTCCTGGATATTTTAACTTGGATTCGAAAAGTATGACCTTAACCCATCAGGATTTTTAGGGACAAATTAAGTAGATAACAGTATAATTATTTAAATGACTAAGTTTGGAAAGGTTGTTTAGCACATTCCACCGCCTTCCCCCAGAATAATATTACGTTAGAACCATTAAGCGCAATTTAATTAAATTACTTCATTAAACTCGGGTGCGCATTGATGCGACCCAAATCCAAATCTCGACGAAGTCGAAATGTGTTGACGACCATGGGTGCATTGATTGTGACGTGGTCTGAAACGTGTTTTCACGACGTCGCAATTCTTTTTTTAAAAAAATAATTATAATAAAAGCAGTTCAAAATTAAATAAAAGGCACATAAGCTAGCATGTATTGAAATTAGATAAAATCAAATACAATAGTTAAGCGACCGTGCTAGAACCACGGAACCCGGGAATGCCTAACACCTTCTCCCAGGTTAACAGAATTCCTTACCCGGATTTCTGGTGCGCGGACTGTTAACATAGTCATATTTTTCCTCGGTTCGGGATTCAACCGGTGACTTGGGACACCATTAATATCCCAAGTGGCGACTCTGAATCATTAATAATTAAATCCCGTTCTGATTGTCCTTTAATTGGAAAAATTCTTTTACGCCCTTACCGGTGTAGGTAAAAAGGAGGTGTGACAGCTCTGGCGACTCTGCTGGGGACTTTAACCCAGAACGTGTTGTTCAGGATTCAGAAATCGAGCTTATATAAATTGTTGTATTTGATTGTATCTGATTTTCCTACATGTTTTTTATGCTAAATGTTACCGCTTCGATATTATCTGAACTGTATATAAACTGTGCCGACACCCTTCTCTCTTCACCTCCGGGGATGTGCTTACTGGTTGAGACTCCCTATTCTGTTAGTGTCATACCTTGAAATAAGAAAGAGGCCGGACAAGTTACGAAGCCGGATGGCCTTTTGGTTCCCGGTAAGTTTCCCCCTCCTCGACTCGAGTTGTCCGCTCGGCTACACAGTCTAGAACACTGACCCAGGTTTTGAACATAGAATAACGTGACTTCATGTCGGATCCCTAGTAGGAACGCTTATTTGCATCACGTTGCATTCGACTTAGGGGACTCAACACAGGGGTTAGGTCCGTCTAGGACTAGCAACCTGAAATGAAAAGACCATCCTGATGCATTCTCTTGTGTTGTGCATTTATTTGTTCCGAACCTGCATGTTGACCGGTTTTCGCATCTCGGAAATGTTGGAAAAATGAGGAAAAAGAAAAAAAAGGAAAAGGAGAAATAACAGTTAGGGAATTAATTGATTATCCTAGAAAACCCCAATGCCCAAACACTGTCGAAACTCTGCCGAAATTTTGAGAAAATGGAAAAAGGAAAATGCGTTATTTCTAATAGTCTGTTTTACTAAAAGCAAAAGAAAATAGGAAAAAGAGTCTTATTTTTTGAAAGTGTTTGTTGAAAAAGAAAAAAAAGTCTTTTATTCTTAGTTTGGAAAAATAGGTTGTTTATTGTTTGTTGGAAAAGAAAAATGAAAATGAAAAAAAATTGTTTTAAAATAGTTCGGTTAATTCGCCCGAACTACGCCGGTTTGATTCTCACAGGGTGTGAGATACGTAGGCAACCCTCATCGGGTCAAACCTTTCCTTTGCCAAAAATAGCCAAAAAATGTCAGAATTTTTATTTTTCGTTATAATAAATTGGGTGATGCTGTTTTGTCAAAAATAGCCAAATGTTCCCAAACGAAACGCCGGAAGGCTGACCTTGCATAAAATAGCCACCTTTGGTCATGTTTTCATTTTTTCGACCCTCACAGCCTTAAGTTTTCGTCCTCGAGGCGTTGAAAGGTCGTGTTGCAATACTAGGTCTTTTTATCTTAAATAAAAACAAGTAAGAGTTGTGAATAAGCTAAGTAGAGCCGTCTTGTCATAAATAGCTGAATGTCCCCAAAAGGGACGCTGGAAGGCTGACTTTGCAAAAACGACCATCTTGGTCAATTTTTGATGTGTGACCGGTTGACTTCCACGGCCTTAAAATCTTTGTTCCCGAAGTGCTGAAAGGCCGCATTTGAGAATTGAGTTCTTCATTTGAAAATATAGGGGTAATTTTGAGTCAATAATATAGATAGTTTTTTTTGTAGTCAAATAAAAGTTTTTCTTTTTTGCTTAATCGCCTTAATAAATGTGCAGGATGAACACGATGATAAATGAGCCTTTTTCAATAATGACCAAAATCCCTTTTGAGATGCAATTATGGTGGAATGATTTAGGCAAAGAAGGGCAAGACGAAGTGAAAAAATATTTGAAAGATCTTCCGGATTTATTAGACATTCAGCCTCGGGGGATATTATCAGGGCATTGGTCGCTTATTGGGATTCGGCACATAATGTATTTCATTTCTCGGACTTTGAGCTCACCCCAACATTGGAAGAAATAGCGGGGTATATCGGAAGTGATCAAGCTCCATTGAGGTTCAAATACTTAATTGCTCCCAGGGCCATTACCATACACCGGTTCTTGGATTCCTTGAAAATACCCCGAACAGTTCATCATCCAGATCTTGCAAAGGGTTTCTGCAGTTTCCGCTTCATATATGATAGATATGGCCACGTGGGCGGGTTCAATAATCCAGACTTTAAGCTATGCAGTAGAAGTAACCGACAAAAATGGGAGGAACACAGACGGGTGGCTTTTATGATAGCCTTTTTGGGCCTCATAATATTCCCAAGGAAAGATGGTAATATTGATTTGAAAGTAGCGGGGGTCGTCAGTACCTTGCAAACCATGAGGAAAAGCACTTTAGCACCTATGATCGTGGCTGACATCTTCCGGGCTCTCACTGCGTGCAAAACTGGGGGCAAATTTTTTGAGGGATGTAACTTGTTGTTACAAATGTGGATGACTGAGCATTTGTGCCCTCGCTCTCAGCTATTGAGTTATGGTTCATTTGAGAAAACTTGTATAGGAGAATTTTACACAAGAATCAAAGGGGCTAGTCTACCTGAAGGAGTCACAGCCTGGACATCATTATTTCGCAACCTCACTGCCAGTCAGATACAGTGGGTGCTTGGATGGTTGCCTGTCGAAGAAGTCATATATATGCCAGCAGCCCGGCCGCATTTTCTGTTAATGGGACTCAAAAGCATCCAGCCCTATGCACCATATCGGGTTCTGAGGCAACTCGGGAGGTATCAAGTAGTACTGAGAGATGAAGATCTGAGTACCCAAGTGATCGAAATTAGTCCTGACGGTCGGTTCCCCGAGGAAGAGGTTCGCCAAATCTGGAGTGAGTGTCAACATTTGATGGCGAACACTTGTGTGTCAGATAGGGTTAAAGGGGAAGTTGCCCCAGGGTATCATGATTGGTTCAGAGGTGACATGGCATGTGGGAGACCGGCTAAATGACCTCATCTCGAAGACTTCGCCAAGTCGTCCCAAGAGCAGTGGGACTGGTTAGAAAAGGAAGAAGGCTATCGAGTTGAGATTGGTAAACTGAAGCAGCAAGTTGGGAGTCTGAAATTCAAGAACAGTGTACAGGTTGCTGCGGATCAATGTGAAAAGAACAGACTGGCTCGAGAAAACGAAGCGCTTAGGGACCAAATCCGGCAATTGAAGATAATCGTCGATAAGCAACCGAGGAGCCGATCCGATGAGCAATTGATAAAAAGATTGGAAAACGAAGTCAGGGAATGGCGGGATGAATTAGATAAATCCGAAAATATCATGGCAGAGCTTAAAGCACAGTGGGCTACCAGAACAGAGGAGCGTCGCCAGTACTTGAATCAGTTGAAAAGGGACCATGAGAAAATTGTTGCCGATTTAAAGAGAAAAGTGGTTGCCCTTGAAGGTAAAGCGGTTAGGCAGGCTAGAGATTTTGGAATTGAAAGTGGACACTGTTACGACTTGTTGGCCCAAATGGAGGTAGAAGTGCAGCAGTTGCAAGATCAACACCTGCATGACTCTCGAGCTTTAAAGACGTGCAGCGATCAGATAAGACGCTTGCTTATAGAAAAGAAGCAAACAAAAGACAGGATTAGAGCCATTGCTCATGCCATTTTCAGGAGATGTCAGGTTTGTGAAGACATGACCTATACTACTTTTGTCTCAGCAGTAATGATCTATGTGAAGCGAACCATGAATGAATTAGAGCAGCTTGAAAGGGATTTGGATCCTAGGCCCGCGGCGAGGCCGAACGACGCCCCGCGGACACCTAAGTTTGAAGCACTAGAGTATGCATAGTCCGTGTCTGTAATTTTCTACCATTTTGAGTCAGTCTTTCGTATGTCCGTTATCTTTTCAGGTCAAGTATGTCTGCAGTCTTAGAGTCTGTGTTTGCTTTTAATTTGTGTCTGTTAGTTTCATTCCGAAAAGTGTTTAGTTTGTAATAGTTTGTTTTAGTAATGAAAATTGAAAATTTCAAAAAAAAAAAAAATTATTTCCACCCTTTATTTTTGCATTTATTTTCACGAACTACGCTTGGTCTGATTCGTGCGGGGTCACGATACGTAGGCAATCTCCATAGGATTCGACCGTAATCGTAAGAAAAAGAAAAAAAAAAGAAAAACCAAAGAAAGAAAGAAAGAAAGAAAAGAGCGGAGAAACAAAAAAGAGAAAGAGAAAGCAAGAAATGAGCGAGAACACAAAAAAGAAAGAAATAAAAGAAAGAGAAGAGCACAAGAGAGGGATGAGATGATGAAATCTGAAAGAAAGGTAAAAAGAAACAATGAACGAAATGCCGGGATGACGCATGCAATCGAGCAAACGCATAATAGAAATGATTAACTATATAAGTGCATTCATGCCAACGTGCGGTTGTCAAATCTGTTAATACTTAATCGCTAACAAAGTGGTTGTCTAAATGTGTGAGTCCAGGCAGGTGGTTAGTTGATTGGCAATTCTGGCAACTCACTCGTACAACACTCGGTCGAAAGATAAAGTAAAAATGACAGGGCAGGATTCGGAAATCAGCATCGTAGACCCTTCGAATGAAGTTGAGGTAACAGATGTGGGTGCTATGAAAGAAGAGATGAGGAAACTAAAAGCACAAATGGCTGAAATGCATCGGGCATGGTCTCAGGGACATCCGGCACCGCTATATCCCGCCAATCCATCTTACATACCACCTCTGGCTCAGGCTCAGGAGCCCACCACTCCCCACGCATCTTCAGCCTTTCCCTATCACGCCCAGGGCTATGGTACCACTTCATACTCTCCCCCAGCTCCACCCCCCAAACAGAACCCTCCCCCACCCATGGTTCCAGTCTTTGTGGCACCTCCCCCTGCCCCATTACATAGATCGTCCAGTGATCCTCTATTCCAAGCTCACGACACCCAATATTACCCTCCCGAACCCACTTTCAAAGTGCCTAAGCCATATACTTATTCTCCCCATTTTGAAATCCTGGGAGAAGTTGAGAAACCGGTTAAGAATGCAGAACAGGAGGAAGTGATTCGTAAAGTCAAAAGCCTGGAGAAATCCTTCAGGAACATGCATGGTTTAGGCAACCAAGTCAGCGTCGCATACAAAGATTTGTGCCCTTTCCCTGATGTTCAGTTGCCTGCGGGGTTTAAAATGCCGAAGTTTTACTTGTATGAGGGGCACGGTGACCCAGTAGCCCATCTGCGTGGTTTTTGTAGCAAAATGAGAGGTGCTGGGTAGAAGGATGAATTGTTGATAGTATATTTCGGTCAAAGCCTGAGTGGATCTGCACTAGAATGGTACACGAGACAGGACCCCGGCCGCTGGTATACATGGGATGATTTGGCACAGGCATTCATTGGCCATTTTCAATATAACCTTGAGATAGTCCCCGACCGTCTGTCTTTGTTGAAACTGGAAAAGAAGCCTAGGGAAAGTTTTAGAGAGTTTGGTTTCCGCTGGAGGGAACAAGCAGCAAGGGTTGATCCTCCAATGAGGGAGAGTGAGATGGTAGATTACTTCTTGCAAATATTGGAGCCTACCCATTTTGGTCATCTGGTGACATCTGTCGGAAAGTCGTTTAATGAAGTGGTAAAGATGGGAGCCATGATTGAAGAGGGATTGAAATCTAACAAGATCTTGAGCTACTCGGCATTGAAAGCAACCACCCAGGCCATCCAAAGCGGTACTGGTGGTGTGCTTGGAAAGAAGAAGAAGGAAGAGGTTGCCACGGTTGAAACTAGTGCTTGGTCCAGGCCCAATAACCCTCCACCCTACTACAACCAACCCAGACCCCACCATCCAAACTACCCATATACCCCATATGGCCCACCGCAACACTACTATCCACCACCAGAACCACACTTTTCTATCCACCACGCCCAGACATACACTCAGCCTCCGGTGCACTCGCAATGGCGTGCACCGACTCCCCAAAACACACATCCACCCCCACAAAACACCTATCCACCCCCCAGGGCAAATAGACCAGGAACCAGCTTTCGCCCAAACCAAGCTTTTAGAAGTGAGAAGGCCCCAAACAGAAAAACATTTACTCCGCTGGGAGAATCTTACACCGCTCTCTTCCATAGATTGAAACAGTTAGGAATGTTGACCCCAATTGAGTCCAAAGCACCAAACCCCCTTCCCAGAAACCTGGACCACTCTGTTAGCTGCGAGTATTGCTCAGGGATGCCGGGGCACGATACTGAAAAATGTTGGAAGTTGAAAAACGCGATACAAGAGCTCACTGATAATCGTCGTATTGAAGTACAGGCTCCAGAGGCCCCAAACATCAATCAAAATCCGTTACTAGCGCATTATGAAGCCAATATGATCGAACTGATACATAAGGGGACAGAGCCTAAAAACCCTCGCCGGCGGTTATGGTGATCCATTCTACGGAAGCCAAGGTCAAAGAAAAGACAGTGAGCACAAGGCCAGTGGTTCAGCTAAAAGCAATAAAAAATAAGCTAGTGTTGGTAATGGGAAAAGGACCATTTGTTGCTGCAAAAAAGCCAGAGCCAGTCAAGTTAGTGGTACCAGGGTCATCATCTGCGCCCGTGGTTGTTGTGAAAGGGGCCTACATAGAACCAATTGTCATAAAACCGGTAGTCCAATTACCCGTGGTTGATAGCAAAGCCGTACCGTGGAAATATGACAAGGTAGTGGTGACATACAAAGGAAAGGAAATTGAGGAAGAGAGTTGTGAAGCACAAGGACTAACTCGGTCGGGACATTGTTTTGCTCCCGAAGAGTTGAGAAAGGCTAGGGGCGCTAAAGACAATCCAGTGCTAGTCAAAAAGGCTGTGACGGAAGAACAGGCAGAAGAATTTCTGAAAAAGATGAAAGTGCAAGATTATATAATTGTTGAACAATTGAGAAAAACACCGGCTCAGATCTCGTTGTTGTCATTATTGATCCATTCTGACGAGCATTGCCGAGCTTTGATGAAGATATTGAATGAAGCTCATGTGCCCGACAAAATTTCAGTGAACCATCTGGAGACAATTGCCAACAAGATCTTTGAGGTAAACAGGGTAGCATTTTCTGACGATGAATTGCCTGTGGAAGGCACAGAACACAATAAAGCTCTCTACTTGACGGTCAAGTGTGAAGATTCAATGGTTACTCGGGCACTGATCGATAACGGGTCAAGTGCTAATATTTGTATGTTGTCCACATTGAACAAGTTGAAGATTGATGATGATAGAATCCGCAAAAATAGCATTTGTGTCCGAGGGTTCGACGGAGGGGGAACAAACACAGTAGGGGATATTGTACTCGAATTGACTATTGGCCCAGTCGAGTTCACTATGGAATTTCAGGTGTTGGATGCTGCAGTGTCCTACATTCTTTTGTTGGGTCGACCATGGATCCACGCGGCCAAAGCAGTGTCTTCCACACTGCACCAAATGGTCAAGTTTGAGTGGGACAGACAAGAAATTGTGTTATATGGGGAAGATCACACCTGCGCCATAAATGATGCCATTGTGCCCTTTATAGAAACTGAAGATGATAAGGGACCATGGGTTTATCAGGTCTTCGACACGGTCCCGGTGAGCATAGTGCCCGAGGGTAAAAGCATTCCATGTCCCAGGGTGGCAGTTGCGACCGTCATGGTAGTATCAGAAATGCTGAGTAATGGGTTCGTGCCCGAAAAAGGGCTGGGGGCTGAACTTCAGGGCATTGTTCAACCTGTTTCTCTGTCCAAAAATCTGGACACCTTCGGATTGGGGTTCAAACCGACAGCGGCAGATGTTAGAAGGGCTCGTAAATTGAAAAAGAAAGCTTGGGTTCTTCCCAAACCGATTTCGCGCTTGTCCAGGTCCTTCGTCAGGCCGGGTAGCAAGAAGCAGTCATTGGCAAAGGTGTCAGGTCCACTGATTGGGGCAGAAGGGAATTTGGATAAGGTGTTCGAGAGAGTATTTGCTGAAGTGAACATGGTTGAGGCCGGGGAAGGGTCAAGCGGAGCAGATATACAGTACATCGGACCACATGCTAACATCAACAATTGGGAAGCTACTCCTCTTCCAATTCGGAGGGAGTCGTGGTAGTGGGTTTTGTTTTCCTTTTGTCACCTGGGTTATTCCAGGGTTTGTAATCCAGTTGCTATGTTCCGTCCATTTGGATGAGTTAAAACCTTGTTATCTTTACATTCAATGAAATGCAATTTTCTTTGTTCCTAATTTTGTTTCCATTTTTTCTTTTCTTTTGTACAGTTCTTTTTATGCTGATATCAATGATATGACATGCATGAGGAATCTTCGGCCCAGTTTTAAAAGCCATTCTAGCTTAGAAGTAATAATACAAGAAATCGAGTGTGATGATGGGGTGGATCATAACAACGATGAAGCTTATGAGGAAATTAGTAAAGAATTAAGTCACTTTGAAGAAAAACCCAAACCTAACCTAAATGACACAGAAGCAGTTAATCTAGGGGACCAAAACAATGTGCGGGAAACTAAAGTAAGTGTTCATCTAGAGCCACAACTCAAGGAGGAGATAATTAAAGTATTGCATGAGTACAAAGATGTTTTTGCATGGTCGTATGATGATATGCCGGGACTAAGCACCGATTTAGTGGTTCATAAATTACCCACTGATCCGGCACTCCTCCCTGTCAAGCAGAAGTTGAGAAGTTCAAAACGGACATAAGTATGAAGATCAAAGAAGAAATTACCAAGCAGTTTGAGGCAAAGGTCATTCGGGTTACACGGTATCCCACTTGGTTAGCTAATGTTGTGCCTGTGCCGAAGAAAGATGGCAAGACCAGGGTGTGTGTCGATTATTGAGATCTTAACAAGGCGAGTCCAAAAGACAATTTCCCACTGCCCAACATCCATATACTGATTGACAATTGTGCCAAACATGATATTGGCTCTTTTGTGGATTGTTACGCGGGTTATCATTAGATTCTAATGGACGAGGAAGATGCAGAAAAGACGGCATTCATCACGCCGTGGGGAACGTATTTTTATCGGGTCATGCCGTTTGGTTTGAAAAATGCTGGGGCAACTTATATGAGGGCCATGACAACCATATTCCATGATATGATACACAAAGAAATCGAGGTGTACGTGGATGATGTGATCATGAAATCTAGACAGCAATCCGACCATGTCAGAGATTTGAGAAAGTCCTTTCAAAGGCTTCGCAGGTACAATCTTAAGCTCAATCCTGCAAAGTGCGCTTTCGGGGTGCCATCTGGGAAGCTGTTGGGGTTTATAGTTAGTCGGCGGGGTATTGAATTAGACCCGTCGAAGATCAAAGCTATTCAGGAATTGCCACCTCCAAGAAACAAAACCGAGGCGATGAGTTTGTTGGGAAGATTGAACTATATCAGCAGGTTCATGGCTCAGCTCACGACAACTTGTGAGCCAATTTTCAAATTGTTGAAGAAAGACGCTGCGGTCAAATGGACTGATGAATGTCAGGAGGCTTTTGATAAGATAAAGGGGTATTTGTCGAACCCACCCGTGTTGGTCCCGCCAGAACCAGGGAGGCTTTTGATTCTATATCTGACGGTTTTGGATAATTCATTCAGCTGTGTACTAGGGCAGCATGATGATACGGGTAGATAGGAGCGGGCTATCTATTATCTCAGCAAGAAGTTCACATCTTATGAGGTTAATTATACTCATCTGGAAAGGACATGTTGCACCCTAACTTGGGTGGCACAGAAGTTGAAACATTATTTGTCATCCTACACTACTTACCTCATATCTCGCTTGGATCCGTTGAAGTATATTTTTCAGAAGCCCATGCCCACAGGGAGGCTTGCAAAGTGGCAGATCCTGCTTACAGAGTTCGACATTATCTATGTGACACGGACTGCGATGAAAGCACAGGCACTAGCCGATCATTTGGCTGAGAACCCCGTCGATGAAGATTATGAACCTTTGAAGGCTTATTTCCTAGATGAAGAGGTGATGCACATTGATGAATTGGAACAAGCCGAGAAGCCGGGATGGAAACTTTTCTTTGATGGGGCTGCAAATATGAAAGGCGTGGGAATAGTAGTGGTATTTATTTCTGAAACAGGTCAGCATTACCCTGTTACAGCTCGGCTTCGTTTCTACTGTACGAACAACATGGCAGAATATGAGGCGTGTATATTGGGATTGAGATTAGCTGTAGATATGGGTGTACGGGAAGTCTTGGTCATGGGTGACTCGGACCTACTGGTACACCAAATTCAAGGAGAATGGGAAACACGGGATTTGAAGCTTATACCGTATCGGCAGTGTCTGCATGAGCTTTGTCAACGGTTTCAGGCCATAGAATTCAGGCACATTCCAAGGATTCATAATGAGGTTGCCGACGCTTTGGCTACCTTGGCATCGATGTTGCATCATCCAGACAAGGCTTATGTTGATCCGTTGCAGATTCAGGTCCGTGATCAGCATGCTTATTGTAATATGATAGAAGAGGAAATCGACGGCGAGCCGTGGTTCCATGATATCAAGGAGTACATCAGGATGGGAGTGTATTCGGTACAGGCTACCGGTGATCAGAAAAGAATGATTCGGCGATTGGCAAGTGGGTTTTTCTTTAGTGGAGGAGTGTTTTACAAAAGAACTCCAGATCTCGGATTGTTAAGATACATGGACGCGAGACAGGCTACATCTATCATGACTGAGGTACATTCTGGAGTTTGTGGACCGCATATGAGTGGGTACGTTCTAGCAAAAAAGATTCTCCGAGCAGGTTATTATTGGCTCACTATGGAGCGGGATTGTATCAGTTTTGTGCGTAAGTGTCATAGTGCCAAGTGCATGGAGATTTGATTCACTCTCCACCATCAGAACTACATACGATGTCCGCACCATGGCCTTTTGTTGCATGGGGCATGGATGTTATTGGGCCAATTGATCCAGCAACGTCAAATGGGCATAGGTTTATTCTGGTAGCTATAGACTATTTTACCAAATGGGTGGAAGCTAAGACGTTCAAGTCTGTGACTAAGAAAGCTGTAGTCGACTTCGTGCACTCAAATATCATCTGTCGGTTTGGGATTCCGAAGGTAATCATCACGGATAATGGAGCTAATCTTAATAGCCATTTGATGAAAGAGACATGTGATCAGTTTAAGATTACTCATAGGCATTCTACTCCATACCGTCCCAAGGCAAATGGTGCGATTGAAGCAGCCAACAAGAATATAAAGAAAATACTCCGGAAGATGGTTGAAGGGTCTAGACAGTGGCATGAGAAATTACCTTTTGCGTTGTTAGGTTACCGCACCACCGTTCGTACCTCAGTGGGGGCGACTCCTTATTTATTGGCGTATGGCACCGAGACAGTAATACCTGCAGAGGTGGAAATCCCGTCTCTGCGAATCGTTGCGGAGGCTGAGATCGATGATGATGAATGGGTGAAAAGCCGCCTTGAGCAGTTGAGTTTGATTGACGAGAAAAGATTGGCATCAGTGTGTCATGGTCAACTGTACCAACGAAGAATGGCAAGAGCATACAACAAGAAAGTGCGTCCAAGGAAATTCGAAGTCGGACAGTTAGTATTAAGACGGATTTTGCCTCATTGGACTGAAGCAAAAGGAAAATTTGCCCCAAACTGGCAGGGACCATTTGTAGTAACCAGAGTGTTGTCTAACGGGGCATTGTACTTGACAGATGTAGAAGGAAAATGTATAGAAATGGCCATCAATTCCGATGCAGTCAAGAGATATTATGTATGATTTCTTTATTTCTGAATGTATCTGTTGGTATTTGGCATATCTTAAAGATTGAAATGACGAAGGCGTTTTGTCCTGCTATCCAAACACTTTTATCCCTTGTCATCCCCTTTGAGCCTTACTTATTTTTCATACCCCTCTTTCGGAATCAATGACACTATCAAGGAACACAGGTGTCGAACATAAAAAAAAAAAGAGAAAAGCAAAGGGAAAAAGAGAAAAAGAGAAAGAAGAAGGAAAAAGAAGAAAAAAAACAAAAAAAAAGAAGAAGAAGAAGAAAAACGAAAAGTGAAGGAAAAGAGAAAGAGAAGGAAAAGAAGAAGTAAAGAAAGAAATGAAAAGGAAATAAACACACAACAACAAAGGTGACTATGATATAGCGAACTACGTTTGACTTGATCGCGAAAGGGTACGTAGGCAGCCTTACTCCGAGGTTCAGTCATACCAAAATAAAAATCCAAAATCCCCAAGCAAGAAACTGGGGCAGAAGTTGTGATTATCATGAATATTGGATTCCGAGAGTTGTAATTTAAACTCATTTGAATTGTTTTGAGCCTTTTATACCTTTCTTTCTAACCCAATCCAAAAGCCTACATTACGGTCCAAAGAAAGACCTTCTGATCAATTCCTAAGAAATGCCAAGTCGAGCAGGTAGCGGTAATTCGTAGCAGTGGCAACACTCTGGTTCAAGAAAGAAAGAACAACAGTAAAATGAGAGAGTCTTATTGGTGAAAACCTTCACGGGCACCGTAAGGCGACGGGAGCTGAGAGAAAATAAAATGAGAGAGTCTTAGTGGTGAAAACCTTCACGGGCACCTTGAGGCGAAAGGGAGTTGAAAGAAATGATTAATTGGCAAAAGGTCTGTGGTTGGAAAACTGTCTCGAGACACTGCAGGATGAACAAAGTTAAGGTCTGGGTAAAATAATCAAGCGATAGAAATTCTGGGGCAATAAAGTATGGCAATTGAAAGTTGGTTAGTTGGACAGATTGGGCCGATTAACCCAAAATGCATGTCAGGACCATTGGTACCAGCTGTTCCGGTCAGATAAGTTTCTTTCCTTTACTTCATGTCTTTTTAGTCATCCGGTTTTGGATTCTTCTTATCCTTAACCTGTAAAAACCATTGCATTTCATTCTCGTTTGGGGGTTTTTGTTTGTCTAAATGGTCCAATGTCAGTTTTGTTTAAAATCAAAGGGGAAAGGATCTCAAAGCCCACTACCAACTTCAGAAAATGGTAAAACATAATGTGATAGGGGAGGTCACCGGAAGTTGCACCGGCAGAATATTTGGGAAATGTTGTGAGAAGTGTGAAGGTCCAGGCAAAAAGGGTCGGAAAGATGAGACAACAGTATGGGTACAAAAGCATTCAGGTGGTCAAAAATTGGGGAATGTGGAAGTCGGTTGGAAAGTCAGGCAGTTCAGAGGAAGTTAGTCAACACAAAGCAAGGCAAGGGAAGGATGATGTAGCAAGAGTGCCATCAGCTAACCACCATTTTTAAACTAACGGAATTTTCTTTGATCAAAACAGGGGCAGAAAATTGTTTGGCAGAAGGGATCTCCGTGAGGGAAGAGCAGGTATTAACCCATTTTAATCACGAGTATGGCATGGTTAAAATACAAGAAAATGAAGAGTAGCATAGGGAGACGTAAGTTGTTCCAGGTCTGCATTTTAGAGTAGTGGTAAAGTGTTGAAGTGGGGAACTCGCCCCTATAACAGAGGAATACGTTTCAGTCTGTAAATTTCAAAGCATGCAAGTTTTAGTTTTCAACCCTTATTATATGATAACGAGCCCCAGTTTTCCCAAATTGGGGCAGGAAGTTTTTCTTGGTTCATATATTTTTGAAATCAGGAGCCCGCCTGGAGAACATAGGCATACAATTTCAAACGAAAATCAGGAGCCCGCCTGAAGAACAGAGGTGATACAATTCAGTTTAGTTTTCAAGAACCCGCCTGGAGAAAAGAGGTACAAAATTCAAATCTCAGAAATCAGGAGTCCGCCTGAAGAACGAAGACATACAGTTTAAATTTTAAAAGTCAGGAGTCCGCCTGGAGAACAGAGACACGTATTTTGAATTTTAGCAATCAGGAGTCCGCCTGGAGAATAGAGACATACAATTTAATTTTAGCAATCAGGAGCCCGCCTGAAGAACAGAGGTGACACAATTCAGATTTTAGTTTTCAATCAATTTCTTGGTGTGTTCGAAGTCAGGAGCCCGCCTGGAGAGTGGAGGTGTTAAATATTTGAAGCAGTCGAAGTCAGGAGCCCGCCTGAAGAATGGATGTGTTAAATTTTTAAGTAGTCGAAGTCAGGAGCCCGCCTGGAGAACAGAGGTATACAATTCAAGTTTCGGAAAGCAGGAGCCCGCCTGTATAGTAGAGGTATTGCAAGTCTAGCTTTAGTCAAATTCCTATTAATATCCGGTAACATGTGCCCAGTTTCCAAACTGGGGCAGAAAGTTTTCTTCGTTTTGTCTATTTCTGTGAAGTCAGGAGCCCGCCTGGATAATAGGGGAGTATTTTCAATTTCAAGTTCAGCAGTCAGGAGCCCGCCTGGATAACAGAGGAATACATTCCAGTTCAAGATTACTCAAGTTCAGCAGTTTGGAGAGAGGGAATAACATCTCAGTTAACCAGGGGAAATAGCAACAGGGAATTTTATCGAGAAAACACAAGACAATGAGGCAACAAGGCAACACAAGACAACAAGGCAACAAGGAAGTACAAGAGCAAGTTTGAAGAATTTAGATAGGATTTTAGTAATTCATAGTTCATAGCTTAGTCTAACTTCTTTTATTTTTGCACGGTGTAATAAGGGAAGTCAGCAAGCAGCAGCAACAGCAATTGTAGTGAAATCACAGCTCCCGGTAGTCCCAGCTACCGGACACTCCCGAACTACACTGACATGATTCCTGTTTAGCCCAGGATATGTAGGCAACCTCCGAAGCAGGGTGCGGTCAAACTTTTCAAAAATGCTTCACAACGGAATATTTGAACGGGCAAAAATCGTTCGTATCTGCTCACTTATCTTTGCCCGAAAACCTTTCGTGTTTCCGAGCAAAGAGGGGCAGCTGTGAGCACGTGATTTTTTCCTATATATGAATAATTCCCAAAAATTGAAACAAAATAATGTTTCTTTATTTTTACAATTTTTCGTGCATTTTGATGTCATTTTATGATAATGGTTGCATTTTACTTGTGCATGTTAATTCATATAAAACACAAAAATATGCATTTGCATTTAGGATATAATTTTATATTTTTAGGATCAATTAGAGGTTAGTTTGTTTTAGAACCAAACATGAAAAATTACAAAATAGCTCACTTTCGCATTTTAATTGTTTTAATCATAAATTTGGTGTAAAATAGGTTTTTAATAATTGTAGAATTTAAATAGTTTAGTTTTGAAATATATTAGGACTTTATTTTAATTGTTACAATTTTATAAAATCAGAAAAAATTACAAAATACAAATTGGATAAAATAAATAAAAGAGAAAGAAAAAATAGAGTTTAAAAGGGGTGGCCTTTCAAAAGACCAATCTGGGCCATTTTTTGATCCAATTCCCTTAGCCCAATATCCATTTCCACCGGCCAAGCAACCCAGGCCCAATCCCTTACCCGGTCCTCTCCCCAGTCGATGAAACGATGTCGTTTCCCCAGCCCTCAATCACGACCGTTAGATCTCATCAATCTAACGTTCCGGATCTAACTAGGATGTTTGGTATATAAGTGTCCGAAACGCCCCCCCCCCTACCCCATTTGTATCGTCTCCTTCACCCTCACAAACCCTAATCCACGCCGCCCCCAAATCCCTCGCCGGCGGTGAATGTCAACTACACCAACGGTCACCCAATTAATACCATCAACTCCCATATTCCACCTCTTTCCAGGCCTGTATTTGCTTTTCCTCGAATCCGGCCAGAACTCGTCGAATATCGGTTTTAAATTTTCGGCCAAGTCGCAAGTTTGTCCAAACCCGTCCAAAATCATACCCCACAATCCCCAGACTTCCCTCAACCCAAATCCATGACTATTTTCCTGCGAATCCTGGTGAAGTAGCTCGGACTTCAAATCTGAAAATTTTCGGTCAAAACCCTAACACAAAATCTTGTGATTTTGGACCGTACTATCCTTAACCATGTGTTTATTGTGAGAACACATGGTTAGGGATGTTACGAGTCAAAAATTTGGAAAGATTTGAACAAGCAGTGATTAATCGGAGGTTTAGCTCCATTGGTAAGTTTTTCTTCAACTCTCTGAGTCGTTTTTTATTTAACATAGTCTCATATTCCCTTCTTCTCCCTTCAGTTTGTTTGATCTGAATGGTTAGTATTAATGTTAGCTCATGCTGATACCTGTTTTGATCGCCCTATTTTTCTTTTTTTGATTGTTTAATGATTCTGGGTTTATATGTTAGTTTAATGTTGACGACTACTCCCATTTGATTAATAGATTGTTAGAATATGCATTAGGATAAGTTGTATTTTAATTCAATCTTGATATTCTGCCTTAGAGTTGAACCCATTTGGTTATAGCTGAGCAAATCTTTTGTTTTAGTTAACTTTGGTTAGATTTTAGCTGGGGTTAAAAGGGACTGGGATCAGTTGACCTTAGTCTGTAGTTTTCAAACTATTAGAAGGACATTTTAGGCATAGAAAAGGGCAGTTTCTTTAGGAATAGTAATTTCAAAGTAGGGGTAAGGGTAGTATAGGTAGTTTAGGGGTAGAAGAGTATCTTAGGTCCTTCTAGAAGGGCATTTTAGTGTAGATTTCAGCCAACTTAGGATATTAGCTTGGGAAACAAGTCAAGAAATGAGAGACTAAACTGAAAATAGGGGAGGGACTAAAAAGAAAACCAAAAATCTGATTAACCCTTTTTGGTATCACCTATAAAAGGGCATGAAGTGCCTTGAGGAAGGGGATTTGAATTTTCAGCACAAAAAGAATTCCACTAAACATGTTCTTCAGTTTCCCAGATCTGAAATTCTATTAGCAGAATTACAACACTTTTCCTGGTTTAATTTCGAGTGGTTTTGAAAATCAAACAAGTCAAATTGGGAATCATTTATCTAGGATTTTAAATGGTTGGTATGTCTGAATGTGTTTTGGGTTGATTCATTGAGTTTGCCCTACATTTCAACTCATTTCTGCTGAATTGTTGAATCTGGGTGGGCTGAAATGCTCCTTCACTGACTGTGACTGGGTTATTACCTTAGTTTCTGAGCTACTGAACTATTACTGCTGCTAATCTCCCCTTCTCTATTTACATTCCAATTTCCAGGTACATTTTCAAAATCACCTTGATGTAATCACAATTTGGGATGAAATGCAATCACCTTGGTCAATCTGTGTTCGTTGGATGTATATAGCTATAATCAGTTGATTGATAAATGACTATATGTATTTGATTCGTTTGGATTGAGTTGTATTAAGGTTTATTAATTCAGACCATTTCTAGACTGTTCAGATTGTGCATTCCATATTTATGTAATTGTAGCTTTCAGTTTTGCTTAAGCTCCACATTCTGATGAAGTTAAATTTGCAAAGTTACAATTGATTTTGAGTCCAATACGCGTGATTGGTTTCAATTTTGGTTTTAATCTGAATTGTATATTCAATAGCTTCGTACTGGGCCAGTTTTCATTTGGGCCTGGGCGTATTAATAGGCAGCCCAGATCTGTTTTGGTTAGGTGATGACTTGAGTTGGGCCTAGGTGCATTAAAAACTTAGGCAATTAGTTAAACCAAAGGGTGCCCCCAAGGGCTCGATCCCCGGGCTTTACAAATGCCTATCTTTGGTTTAAAACTTTGACCTGCATTAGGCCTAATGCCTGGAGCTGTAAGATTTTTGAGCTCGCATCATATGAAACTACATGATTTGGGCCTTATGGGCTCAAGACCCATTTCTCTGCATTTTTCCTGGATATTTGAACTTGGATTCGAAAAGTATGACCTTAACCCATCAGGATCTATAGGGACAAATTAAGTAGATAACAGTATAATTATTTAAATGACTAAGTTTGGAAAGGTTGTTTAGCACATTCCACCGTCTTCCCCCAGAATAATATTACGTTAGAACCTTTAAGCGCGATTTAATTAAATTACTTCTTTAAACTCGGGTGCGCATTGATGCGACCCAAATCCAAATCTCGACGAAGTCGAAATGTGTTGACGACCATGGGTGCATTGATTGTGACGTGGTCTGAAACGTGTTTTCACGACGTTGCAATTCTTTTTTAAAAAAATAATTATAATAAAAGCAGTTCAAAATTAAATAAAAGGCACATAAGCTAGCATGTATTGAAATTAGATAAAATCAAATACAACAGTTAAGCGACCATGCTAGAACCACGGAACCCGGGAATGCCTAACACCTTCTCCCGGGTTAACAGAATTCCTTACCCGGATTTCTGGTGCGCGGATTGTTAACAGAGTCATATTTTTCCTCGGTTCGGGATTCAACCGGTGACTTGGGACACCATTAATATCCCAAGTGGCGACTCTAAATCATTAATAATTAAATCTCGTTTCGATTGTCCTTTAATTGGAAAAACTTCTTTACGCCCTTACCGGTGTAGGTAAAAAGGAGGTGTGACAGAGAGGCTGCAGAACCTTTAGTAAATCCCATATTCTTGAATTATTATCGTGCGTCATTGATTCAGTCTTAAATGTAAAATTCCTTCCACACGTTCGTATGCGCACATGAGCGCTCGATATCAGCTATGCATCTACGGCTTGTGATTCTCTAGATGAGGTGCGAGATATGATCTTGGCAAGTTGATGATGGGCCGGTCTAGAGGACTTGAGGCCGAGTTTTGACTGTAACTTGAGCACTGAGGTGTTGATTATGTGAGCACGTGTTTTTGGATTTATATGTTCAATAGTGTCCCTATTAGGCGAAGTGATGACTGGATAGCTACGCGGTGAGTATGATGTGACTGCGAGATGTGTTAATATGACTTGAATGTGATGAGAAGAGTCTGCTTGAGGGTAGAAAGAACTATCTGGTGCTTGGATTCCATCGTGTTTTGATGCATAACCCCGAGTTGTGTGTGTGTTGAAGGACCTTTTCATGTTGTCTAGTTGGGAAGTAAAGTAGATTTTATGTTGTGATATGAGTTCAGACTTAGGAAGATTAAGTGATTGTGTAATATTTATGATGTATAGAGAGATATTGGTGTAAGGCTAAGCATGTGGGTTATCTTCTACAGGGTGTCCTGAAGGTGTGTGATCCCTATGTTGTTTAGTAATGAGTTTTCTTTTACCAGTAAATCATATGTAGTACAATTTGAGTTTGGATTGCTTATAAGAATAAGCTTGACTGTTACGAGAGTGAACGTGAGATTTTTGTAGATTATTAGAAGTACTAGATGGTTTGTGTTGCACGAGCTTATGAAGGGGTCTAGTTGAGTCTCACTGTGGTATTATGGTAGTGATAGAGTATGGACATTGTGAGTTATTGTGTGTTTTGATCTATGGCTTTGAGCCAAGTGAGGGAGTCTGCTATTGATCAATCAATTGCATGGTTATGTATTGTGATTGGCTCCAGTTTGAGGCATACTAGTGAATCAGTTATGGCTTATAGAGGTTGAAATCGAGGATGACTTGAGCAAAGGAAAATTTGGATAAGGGTTGTGTTATGCTTTATGGGTATATGAGAAACATGGAATGAATTGAGTTGTTATTGGTGAAGAATGTAATGTGCGTGGGGCAGGAATTTATCTGGATACATTAAGGTGGGGTTACTTCCTTGGGTGTTGAAGTGCTAATGGGGCACATGTCGTTTAGTCCGTTTGGTCAGTCTAATTGAGGTATGAGTAGAGTGGATAACTCCTGAGAATAGTTCTGATGAATTCAAGATTTATAAGTGACAATTGGGAATCTTCAGGATGTGTGTGGGCTAGAAAATGAGATTTATATAGGAGGATGTCAGGACTTGTGGTATTTCTGTATCATCATGGTTTCTACATACCAGTATCAGGAGAGCGAAAGTAATGGATTTTGATTCGCATAATGGTCTTTTCAGAGCGGGTATCTCGGTTATGGTACTTTTGGGGGTGCTTCAAAAGAATACAATGGTTTATGAGCCTTAGGGTGGTGTGGTCTTATGCTTAGGTCTCGTGTGGTTAGTCTGAGCTGTGGATTTGCGGTATTATGGCGAGGAGAAGTATCAAATTGAAGGTAATTTAGAAAGAACTTGAATAAATAGGATAACTTGGTAGTAGGTCGTATCAGCATTGTAAGGAATACGATTAGTTCTTTGGATGCTTATGAGGTAATGAGTTTCTATGGGTGTTTCATGGCAAAGCTCTTGGGTTTTGGTGACCTGCGCAACTTGGTTGAGTTAAAAAGGATTCAGTCTTGACGGTTTGGTTTTGTACAACGGAATCCGGAGAGTTCTTGATGATTTCTACCATGGTTAGAGGTGTACATTTCTACTAGAATGAGGAGCATGAGATGTATAATGATTTTCTCCTAGATGGGATCCAATGGAAAAGTTCTTAGCTGGTTGAGTACGTAGTTGCTTGTAGCTCGGAGTGGATTATGAAGCTCTTATATTTATCATAGGATGGTATGGTTTATGGGGTATGTGGTATAAAGTTGAGATTTGCATGTGTAAGGTCGCAGTTCAATTTTGAAAGGAAGGTCATGGATTCTTAGGTAACATAGACGGTTCCAGATGACTAGATAAATGAGATCACTGAATGGTGTGGCTTGATGAGGGTACACATTTCAGAAAGGGCGATATGTTTGAGTTATGGATACTTCACTGGTATTATGGCACTATCTTGTCTGATCGACTGCTAATATTCGAAGTTTGCTTGGTGGCACAGAAGAATTTTAGAAGTACCCCTCGTGGGATGATCGAGTATTAGGGATGTGTTAGATATTCGGGCGGTAGAGTTGGGATAGGATATGATTATTCGTGTGCTTTATGGATTTGGAGACTAGGAGTTCTCATAAATAGGTTATTTCGTGGTTCTGGACTGTGAAAATGTGAGCAAGCTAGTCAGATCATAGTATGTGCTATAATTCAATCATTGTGAACTTTCGGAGAGTTAATTATCTATTGTGGGTGACTAGAGTTGATTTGGGACTCATTGGTAGGCCAATATGGATGTGTGTTTTGCATCGAGTCAGATATGTTAACTCTGAACTGCTATTGTTGAGAGAGGTGCCATTCGGTTATTGTTAAGCTTATTTGTGTTCCGAGATTTGTTTGTGAGTTACTCTTGTATGCTACGCGGGATTTTTATTCGTCGATTAAATGCACAAATGATATGGTTCTATTTGGGCTTTATAGAAGAATTTGAGTGAGATGGGTATCTGGGTATTGCACGACTGATTTCACATTGGGTATGTTCTTTCGGGCTGGTGTGGCATTGCGTCACTTGTTTCTCCGTGGTTACGGTAATTCACTCTTAGTACTAGACATCAAATTGCGCGCGGTTGTTGATTTTGAGCATGGTAACTTGAGGTGTTTCGTATAGACCAGTGTTTGGATAGGATCGTGCATTGCAGCGAAGTTATGTGGAGGTATGATCCTTCGGGTTAGATTCGTGTGTTCTGGTTCTACAGTGTGTGATGGGTTCTTAGCATCGTGTTATGGTGGTACTATTGAGCTTGCGGTACAGCTCTCTCATTTGGGTCATTTTTCAAGATTTGAGTACATTTGAATTGTTGTTTATTAGTGCGTGGATTGCACGGGTTGTGTCTTTAGATTGTATTGATGTGTCATGTCACCAGGGTAGTCGTGTTGGATGAGATGAGGTCATTGGACCTAGAATAGATACTATCGGATTCGATTTCAGCATGTTGGAAGGATAATATTGAAGTTCGGCTTAGCAATTTACTATAGTCCTTGCCGAAGGAGAGGGAGCTCCATGACTGGTTGATCTGAGGAATGATTATGATTTCTGCTTGCTTCTTTCATCATTGGCAGTATACGAAAGTGTTGGAATAAGGCTTTGGTTTGATAAGAGGTTTATTACCGGAATTGGGCGGTTTGAGCAGTTGCTGTGATTAGAAGTTATCGCTACAAGTGTTTGAATTATGTGGCATATCATGTGAATATATTTTGGGTTATGGATATGGTTTGATACAACTTGTTCCGACTTATAAGTGTATAGATGTGAGATTCTGCTCTTATAGATGATTTCGGAAGTGGAAATTTGGTCCTAAGATTTATGGGCTTGGATGGATTGCGAAATTTCGGTTATATGGTGCTATCGGATCGATATGGATTAGGGTGATGTGGGTTCGCCCCCGGATATGTGCATGGTGAGGATATGTGGTGATTTGTCGGCTTTTGGAACAACTCTGGGCTCGTTCGAGGACGAATGTGTGTTTAAGTGGGGGAGTATGTAATGACCCGACCGGTCGTTTTGAGCACTTGCACTTCGCTTGCCAGTTCTCGGGTATGACTAGCCTTGTATGATATATTATGACTCATGTAAATCGTCGGTTTTGGTTTTCAGGTTAATCAGAATAGATATAGGAGAAAGATTCTCAGCTTGTAGTTTTAAATTTGAAAGATTTGACCAAGTTTTGACCTTTTAGTATTTGACCTCGGATTTGAATTTTAATGACTATTAGCTCCGTTAGGTGATTTTGGACTTAGGAGCGTGTTCAAAACATATTTTGGAGCTCCGTGGTAAATTTAGGCTTAAATTGACAAAATTGAAAATTTGGCATTTTTCGATCGGCAGTGGAAATCTTGATATCAAGGTTGGAACGGAATTTCGGAAATTGGAGTAGGTCTGTTGCATCATTTGGGGCTAGTGTGCAAAATTTCAGGTCATTCTGAGGTGATTTGATAGGTTTCGGTGTTGTTTATGGAATTTGGAAGTTTATAAGTTCTTAGGCTTGAATCCGAGGTTGATTTGGTGTTTTCGTGTTGTTTTGAGTGATTCGAAGGCTCGACTAAGATTTAATGAAGTTATGGGAGGTGTTGGTATGTTTGCTTGAGAACCCGAGGGCCTCAGGTGTGTTTCGGGTGAGTTTTGGGCGAGTCCAGGCATTACCAGGACTCAGGCATGGTTCTAGTGTTTGATTTTCGCTGAGATGGAAGGGATTTTCCATTGAGGGCGGTGGATTTTCACTGAGGCGGAGTAGGAAGCGCTGAGGCGCTCCAGGGAAAGAATCTGCAGGTTCATTGGTGCGACTTTAGAAGCCTATATCATTTGATCTACAAAGAATTTTGCGATTATTCAAAAACGAAGTTGTAGCCCTTCGTGTCTAGTTTCCAGAAAACTAAAGAAATCAAAATTCCGACATCTGTAGAAAAAGTGATGGCCAAAATACTAAGGCCTGTCTGTGTAGCCACCCGAAACGCGGGCAGCGGTGATTTTCCGCAGTCAGCGGTGATGGGAATCCGAAAGGTACGCTATAAATACGATATTTGAGGTTTTATTTCATATTTTGACCTAGAGAGCTCGGGTTTTGCCAATATTTCGAGGGATTTTCAAGAAAACCATCGGGGTAAGTGATTCTAATTCAATTTTGACTAAAATACAAGATTATAACATTGGATTCATCATTTGAGTAGAGATTTGGGGTGAAAATTTAGGGGGAAATTATGGAACTTCATAAATTGAATATTTGGGATTTAAAAGTTGATTCGGAGTTGAAATTGAGTGAAACTAGTATGGATAGTCTCATAATTGAATAGGTTGTCAGATTTTGAGACTTTGGTCGGATTTCGAGATGTGGTCCCGGGGGCCAAGTTTGAGCAATTTCGGGATTTTTGAGTTAATTTGATTATTTTCGCTTGGGCTTTGTTCCTTTAGCGTACATTGATGATAATATACTGATTTTGGTTAGATTTGGAGCATTTGGAGGCCGACTCGAGAGGCAAAGGTATCACGGGCTAGAGTTTGGACTGGTTTGAGGTAAGTAATGATTGTAAATCTTGTCCTGAGGGTATGAAACCCGAATTTCACCTCGTGGTGCTACTCTGAGGTGATGCACACGCTAGATGACGAGCGTGGGGTCGTGCACCGCTGGGGATTGTGACTTGGCCCGTCCCGTACGATAGTTAAGTCACGTATTTGATTGAAAACTGTTTGATATCATTGTGTTTTGGAAAGTATTACTATGTTTTGGGTTGAATGCCATATTTGGGCCTCGTGCCAACTGTTTTGGACCCGTAGGGGCTTTTTACTATTGTTTCCTCACTGTTTTGGTTTAATAACTACACTCAGTCATGCTACGTTTTACTAATTTCATAACTCAGTCTCTATTGCTCTATTTTTATGCATAAAATAATATTTTGGGCTGAGCACCCTGTTTTACTAATAGCCCGAGTGGCTTGTGAGGCTGATGACTGAGAGAGGCTGAGGGCCTAGTTGTAAGGATTATATATATTTATGGATCAGGTTGCATGCCGCAGATATATATATATATATATATATATATATATATATATATATATATATATATATATATATATATATATATATATATATGTCGGGTTGCACGCCGCAGCAATATATGGATCGGGCTGCACGCCGCAGCGGTATTGGATCGGCCTTCACGCCGCAGCGATGGAGTCTGCATACCCCTAGTGAGCGTAGTCGACTATATTTATGGATCGGGATGCACGCCGCAACAGTTATTATAAGGTACCTATTGAGCGTGAGTGCTGATTGATGAGAGTTGAGTCATGAGTGCTGTAAGCACGTGATTTTTGCTTCACGGACAATCGCTCCAAAAGAAAATAAAAATAGTGGCAAAAGGCTTCGCTGTACAATTTTTCGATCTTTCCGTGACATGCGTTGTTAGTCGTTTGTGAGTCTGTCCATTTTGCATCTAGTCATTATCAAACAAAAATACAAAAAATATATGTGGCGTTAAAAGAAATTTCAAAAAATATAAATATATGTGCATCGTCCGTTTTAGGTTGTGATTTAACTTACTTGGTATGATAATTATGTTGAAACGCCATATTGTTATTTGTTTTAATTTCATTTGTTTTATTAGTTATTTTTATTTTTATTTTTTATTTTTCTTTAAATTGGAAAACAAAAGAAAGTTGAAATCAATTTGGGCCCAAAAATAAAACAAAAACAGGCCCAAACCAACGATCTGACCCGGTCCAGACCAGGCCTGCCCAGGAACCTCCTGAAACGACGTCGTTTCAGGCAAATCAATCTGAGCCGTCCGTCCTAGCCGATCCAACGGCTCAGGACCTCTTTCAGCAACCCGTTTTTAAACCCGACCCAATAACCGGTTTGACCCAATCCCCCACTTAAACCAAACGACCCCGTTTAACTACAAAACGACCCCGTCCCATTTCTCAACATCAGATCTAAGCCGTTGAGATCATCTGATCTAACGGCTCAGATCCGATCAACCTCACCATATATAAACCTTCCCTTACACCCCACGCCCCCTATCCGAACCCCACCCCTCACTCGTCTCCTTCCCTGAACCCTGAAACCCCCAAACCCTAGCAGCCGCCCTAGTCTCCTTCGCCATTAAAGCCGGCGGCACGAACGCCGGTGACCACCCCCTGAACACCCTAAGACCCCCTCACTCCCCTGAACATGAATCCACTAACCACGAACCTCGAATCATCTCCTATCGTCTCGAATCTGGATTTGAAGATTCGAGACAAAACTCGATCTACACCAAACCTCACCATCTTTGTACCAGACACTCCCCTGACCTTCCTCGTGACCAAACCAAACTCGGTTTGGTCCGAATCTACCCACAACTCCCAAAAATCCAGATCTGGATATCCAGACTTTAGAGCACATGCACTTGGGGAATCCGGCCGGTTTGGACATAGGTTTGAGGTCTAATAGACCTTAATCAAGGTGTTCTCATGTGAGAACACCCTGATTAAAGTTTGTTCGGCCTCAAAAGTTCGAAGTCGAGTTTTGATTTGGGTCCGTTTGATTTCAAACTTTTTCAGTAAGTTTCCTTTTCTCTTTGTTTGGTTCTAATTAAGTTGTCATCATATTTCTTTGTGTTTGTTTGTTATTTTGTTATTTTTCAGTCGGATTTCTTCCATCTCTGTTAAAGGCCTTTTTATTTGGCCAATTGTCTTCTGTTTGTGTTCTGAATACACTCTGTGAAAAGCATGTCCGATTAGTATAGTCGTCGCATAAATAATTCATATAGGCCCCAGTAATTGAACAAAAATTGTCTGATACCCTTTAGGTCCCTGAACGTATTATTTATATGAGCGACTGATTATTACCTGTTATAATTAGTATAGTCGACTCGATGAATGTCATCGATTAGTTTGCTATAACTAATGAATCGAATGAGCTAGTATTTTCACGTAACTAATTGAACTCGGCCACTGACTGAATGCCCCAGTAATGTTTGAAATGGTTTGTTGGCATTGTAAAAATGACTAAAAGGATTCAGTCGAGGCAGTCTTGAATTTGAACTTTCATCAGTTCAACAATGCCATGATGCTGCAATAGGCAGGGGCAGTAATAATCAAGGTTGACAGGGGTATTCTGGGGTGTTAAAAAGAACAAAAGTAATTAGTTTAAGTGAGCTGACAAATGGGGTACTAAATTAGGATTAAACTAATGCCAATGGGGGGACAAGACACAAGAGTATGGGTTTAAAAGGAATACTAAAATAAGCCCATAATCCTGGATTAAAGAATAAATCAGGCGTGGGGAACAAAAGGGGCTGGCACCAAGCATGCTTAGGCATGGGCTTAAAGGGTATGGGCATTCTGCCAATTGGCAGGCAGGGCAGCCCAGCTGTACTGGTGCATTTGGCCTATAAATAGGCCATTTGATAACTTAAAGAGGGCTGGACTTTTAGTCTTCAGAAGTCTAGAGAAAAAAGAGAAAACGAAAGGTTGGAATTTTAGTCTTGAGGCTGGAACTCTTAGTCTAAAGAGAGGTCTAGTGAGCTTAAAGAAAACTGAAAAGTATAAGGCAGTTTCCAATAAACATTGTAACCAAACACTGCCTGAAAGTTGTACAAGAGTGCATATTGGTCAAGCTGTCTTGGCCAAGTTCTATTGTTTGCATTGACTGAGCTGTTTGGGGTTGTTGAACTGGTGGTTTTGCTGCATTGAACACTCAGTTATTGCTGTTGTTTCATTATTCTTTCCTGGGATTGCTGGCTTGGTTTCGACTATCTGTTAGTCCTTGTATTCTGGGAGATATTGTTGGTTATCTGTGGCTGTGGAAAACACTTGGTCTAGTTGGTTATTGCTGTGTTGTTGCTGCGTGTCTGCTGCTGCTGTGTTTACTACATACTGCCCAGCTGATCATTCCTTTCTTCTTTTGTCTCTCTATACCAGGTACATGACAAATACTCTGTCAAATGTAATTGGAAAGTTGAGCATGAATACAAAAGAAAAGACCTGAAGAGTGACTTTTATACATAAATTGTTACATTAGATATCATGTACTGTATAATAATTTTCATTCCTGTTTTGACAATGGAAGTAGCATGTATGCCCAGTATATATCAATGTAGATTAGCTGAATGTTAGTTTATATATGTATGTTGTTAGGTGAAAACATTCCCAATATAATAGGTTGTATCTTAGATTTAGTTTAACTGTGTAGTATATTCTTTAATGTAGGCCAAGCATGAAAACTATCCCCTACTAGTTAATTTCTATTCCCTTTAATAGGCGATCCCTTCATACCACGCCAATAGAACCCAGAACGAGTTCACGGCCTCAACCTCACAAGGGTCGAGCCCAGGTCGAAGACAGACCAGGCAGGCCCGCATCGAACGAGCAGTGGCCCAGGTCTGGCCAATCGCGCGTGGGCCGGATTTGGGCCCATGATTATTCGTTTGGCCGACTGTGCACGCAGCTTCGGTCCTGATTTTGAAGCATTTCCTAATCACATTACAAACAACTTGCAAGCATGTAATTAATTAGGACTATCTACTGTTTTCAATTGATAGAGACGAACACGACAAGAAACGTAGTTGCTATAGGATATCCTTTAAAAAATAAGAACGAGATGAGCCTCGACGAAAATAAACAAAACGCGCAGATGCGGGGCCCTTGTTAAATGTATATTATTGAAGCATTTAGTTTCCGGGACGGGTTGTTTAGCAAATCTCACAATCCTCCTAAAATAACAATACGTTAGTCTCTTCAGGATGCGCTTTAATAAGCCTTACCTTCTTAAAAACTCGGGTGCACATTTATGTGACCCAAATCCAAATCTCGACGGATTCGAAATGTATTTCTAATCACGGGTGCATTGATTGTGACGTGATCCGAGAGGCATATCCATGACGTCGCCAATTCCTTTTAAAAAGTAGAACGAGACGAGCCTCGTCAAAAATAAAAAATGTACACAGCCACGGGGCTCTCCAACTATATATATATTAAAACACTTAGAATTCGGGACAGGTCATTTAGCGAATTTTACGGCCCTCCCCAAAACAACCATGCGTTAGTTGCTTTAGGCGCGCCTTAAATAATTTATTTTCCTTAATTCGGGTGCACATTTATGTGACCCAAATCCAAATCTCAACCGAGTCGAGATATATCAATAACCACGGGTGCATTGATGTAACGTGGTTCGAGATATGTTTTCACGACGTTGCAAGTCCTATAAAAATAACAGTGAACGATAAAAGCGGATAAAAGATAAAATTGGCACATAGGTTCATAATTGTATTAAAAATCAGATAAATAAGCCGAATATAACAGTTGAGCGACCGTGCTAGAACCACGGAACTCGGGAATGCCTAACACCTTCTCCCGGGTTAACAGAATTCCTTATCCGGATTTCTGGTATGCAGACTGTAATATAGAGTCATTATTTTCCTCGATTCGGGATTAAAATTGGTGACTTGGGACACCCTAAATCTCCCAAGTGGCGACTCTGAAATAAACAAATAAATCCCCTTTCGATTGTCCTTTAATTGGGAAAAACTCCCTGCGCCCCTCGGGCGCGGAAAAAGGAGGTGTGACAGCTCTGGCGACTCTGCTGGGGATTTGAGACCCAGAACCGATGGTTCAGGGTTAAGAAGTCGAGCTTAGAATAATTGTTATTATTTGGCTTTATTTATTATCTGATTATTACATGTTTTGAGGCTAATGTGCTAAATGCTGCTGTTACCGCTTTGATATTATTTGAACTGTATATAAACTGTGCCGAAACCTTTCTCTTCTCACCTCCGGGGATGTGCTCACTGGTTGAGACTCCTTATTCTGTTAGTGTCATACCCTAAATAAAAGAGGTTCGGAAAGTTTCTAAGCCGGCTGGCCTTTTGGTTCCCGGAAAGGAGCTCCTTCCTCAACTCGAGTTGTCCGCTCGGGTACACTGTCTAGAACACCGACCCAGGTTTTGAACATAGAATAACGTGACTTCATGCCGGATCCCTAGTAGGAACGCTTATTTGCATCACGTTGCATATGACTTAGGGGACTCAACACAGGGGTTGGGTCCGTCTAGGACTAGCAACCTGATATGAAAAGACCATTCTGGTGCATCCCACTGTTTTCCGTGCATTTATTTGTCTCATGCCCGCATGCTGACCGGTGTTTGAATATTGGGAATATTGTGAAAAAAAAAGGAAATAACGGTTAGGAATTGAGTGTTTATTGTTGAAAAAAAAGGAAATAGCGGTTAGGAATTTTGTCTTTCAAAAAAAAAAAAAAAAAAAAAATCAATAGAAATATAGATTTTGAAAAAATACTGTCAAAACTCTGCCAAAATTTTGAAAAGTCGTTGTTCTGTCTTTCATAATAAAAATATATCAATAGAAATATAGAGTTGTCTTGTCATAAAAAATCAAAAAAAAATCTTATTTTAAAATTGTTTTTTATATAATAAAAAAGAAAGTCTTGTGTGGTCTTTACTTTTATTATTTGTTACAAATATATGTATATGTATATATATACATGAAAAATTCAAAAGTTTTGCTTTATTTCAAAATGTATATATCTTTATTTATGGCAAAAGTATTTATCTTGTTAAAGGTCTAGAAAAGTCCTTTCAGGCTCCCAGTTTTTCGAAAAAAAAAAAAAAAAAAAAATCCAAAATATTTTCCGTTATTGACTTCTTTAGAAAGTTTTATATATATATATGAAAATTCAAAATTCACAAAAAATCGCATATATTTTTGTTTTTAGCAGGATAAGTGTCGTTTGTTAAAATCTTATTAATAAATGTGCAGAATGAGCACGATTCCGAATGAACCCTTTTCAATCATGAATAAAATTCCCCTCCAATTGCGGCTCTGGTGGAATGATTTGGGCAAAGAGGGGCATGACGAAATCAAGAAGTATCTGAAAGGCCTCACGAGTTTGTTGGATATCAGGCCACGAGGAGATATCATAAGGGCACTAGTCCCCCACTGGGATCCTGCGCACAATGTCTTCCGCTTCTCAGATTTCGAACTTACCCCAACTTTAGAAGAAATAGCAGGGTATATCGGCAGCACTGAGGCTCCTTTGAGGCACAAATATCTGATTGCTCCAAGAGCTGTAGCAGTACACCGGTTCCTGGACTCCTTAAAAATAGTCAGAACAGTTCATAACCCTGACTTGGCAAAAGGTTTTTGCAGCATGAGTTTCATATATCAAAGATATGGTCACATAGGAGGATTCGACAAGCCAGAAAACCAGTTGTGCAGCAAAGGTAATCGCCAGAAGTGGGAAGAACATAGACGAATTGCTTTCATGATAACTTTCTTAGGACTACTAGTATTCCCAAGAAAAGATGGGAATATTGACATAAAGATAGCAGGGGTCGTCAGTACGTTGCTCACACAGAGTGATAGTACGTTGGCGCCCATGATAGTATCTGATATATTCCGGGCACTCACTTCTTGCAAAGCCGGAGGAAGCTTTTTCGAGGGTTGCAATTTGTTGTTGCAAATGTGGATGATCGAACACCTATGTCACCGAGCCCAGTTTCTGAGCCATGGATCCGCTGGAAAGACCTGCATAGAGGAGTTCTATACCAGAGTTGATGAAACCTACCTACCAGAAGGAGTTGTAGCATGGACCTCATATTTCCATACCCTCAACGCCAGTCAAATACAGTGGGCGCTAGGATGGTTATCGATCGGCGAAGTCATATACATGCCAGCAGCCAGGCCCCATTTTCTCTTAATGGGACTTAAAAGTATTCAACCATACGCGCCGCATCGGGTTTTAAGGCAACTTGGGAGGTATCAGATAGTGCCGAAAGACGAGGATCTGAGCATCCAGGTAATCGAGATCAGTCCCGACGGCCAGTTTCCTGAAGCAAGGGTTCGTCAAATTTGGAGCCAATGTCAATACTTAGAAGCGAATACTTGTGTATTGAATCGGGCAAAAGGGGAAGTTTCGCCCGGGTATCAGGCCTGGTACAAAGGGGAGACATCATCTGGAAAGACCGACCAAAAGACCTCACCTGCAAGAATTTGCCAAATCTTCACAAGAACAGTGGGGCTGGTTGGCCAAAGAGCAGGAATATCTCGTCAAAGCAGGCAAACTGAAGCAACAAGTTCAGGATATGAAGTTTGAATGCCAATTACAGTCTGCTGCCCACAAGGGAGAAAAGAACAAGTTAATCAGAGAAGGCGAGATCCTCAAAACTCAGATCCGGAGAATGAAAAAAGAGGCTAATAGCCAGCTAGGAAGCCGGGCAGATAAAAGATTGATAGCAGGGTTAAAAGATCAGGTTGCGGAATGCCAGGAAGATTTGGAAAAAGTCAGGGCCAACACAGCAAAATTGCGAACCAAGTGGGCAAAGGGTGCGATGGCTCGGAGGCAGCACCTGCAACAAGTCATAAGGGAGTATGAACTGAGCATCGGGACATTAAGGGAAACGAATGCCTCTCTTCGAGAAAGGATCCTCAAGCAAACACGAAATGCCCAAGACGACAGAAGGCATTATTACGATGCAATGACCAGAATGGAAAGGCAAATGGAGTTGTTCCAGGATCAGCTTGCCAACAATGCGCAAACACTGGGATTGAAGAACCAACAGATAAGGCATTTGTTCGCAGAAAGGGACAACATCCGGGGAAGGATTGATGAAATAGGGCATTACATCTACATGAAATGCTTGGCATATGAGCGAACACCTCGGAAGACCCTCCTTGTTTCCATCATGGGTTGCGTCCGCCGGATTATGAACGAATTGAAGAGCTTGCAAAGAGACCTTACACCCAGAGCCGCAAAAAGGCCGGATGATGCCTCACGGCCCCTTAAATTGGAGAATTAGTTTTGGTCAAGTCCTGTTTATTTGGCTTGGGTTGTTTTTCCATATGTTGTTTTCTTTTTCGTTAAACCGAGTTTGAAACCGTCGAGTTTGTACTATTGCTATTCCTTGCTTGATGTAATTTGTAATAGCAAAATTTTGAGAATGAATTCAATGATTTCACAAAAATTGTGTGTTTTTACTTTAAGGCAGAACTACGCCTGGTCTGATTCACGCGGGGACGTGATACGTAGGCAATCCCCATAAGATTCGACCGCTTTTAATAAATAAAGAAAAGAAAATGTAAATAAAATAAAACGCGGGGTTTCGCAGAATACTCTAAAAAGAGACGAATGAACAAACCGGGATGACGCATGTGGTTTGAAGCAAAGCATGTAGAAACGGTTAACTGCCTAGGTGCATTGCATCCTCTATGTGTTATGATCAAATCTGTTAAGCTCTAACACTAACAAAGTTTGTTGTTGTCTGATACCAGACAGTTAGTTGTTAAAGAATTCTGGCAACACATTCATACCAAACCAGATCCAAAGGACCGGTAGCAACAAGCATGACCACTTCTGAGAATAGTAATGAGGAAGAAAGGCCGATGAGCCAGTTGCTAAAAGAGGCAATGGAAAAGATTGAAAGGATGGGACTAGAGATGCATGCAATGCAGCTAGCCCTGGCCAAAACGCAAAAGAGCCCTGAGACACGGGGACACGTGCCGGAGTACCCTCACTCTGGCCCTTCCACAAGCCGCCCAAATCCCCTCTATCATCAAGAAAGAAGCCCTCATGATTCCCAAGCTCCACCACCCCATCAACCTCTCCCAACATCCAATATTCCCATTTTTGTGGGACCTGCATCAGCCCCTTTGCAGCGAACGACCAGTGAGCCATTGTTTCAGGCTCACGATACACAATACTATCCCCCTGAGCCTACCTTCCACGCACCGGAACCACAGGTTTACAATCCCCATTTGGAAGTACCGGCAGAGGTTGAGAAGCCGGTTAAGGCCCCTGAACAGGATGAAGTGTTAAGAAAGTTCAAAAGCCTGGAGCAATCCTTCAGAAACTTGCACGGGCTGGGCAATCAAGTCAGCGTGGCATACAAAGATCTGTGCCCTTTCCCAGATGTCCAACTCCCGGCTGGGTTCAAGATGCCCAAGTTTGATTTATATGAAGGGCACGGTGATCCCATGGCACATTTGCGGGGATTCTGTAGCAAAATGAGAGGGGCAGGAGGCAAGGATGAGCTTTTGATAGCTTACTTCGGCCAAAGTCTGAGCGGATCTGCACTAGAATGGTATACCAGGCAGGATTTCAGCAGGTGGTACACATGGGATGACCTGGCGCAGGCTTTCACGGGTCATTTCCAATACAATCTGGAGATAGTCCCTGACCGTCTCACGTTATTGAGGACTGGGAAGAAACCCGGGGAAAGTTTTCGCGAGTTCGGGTTCCGCTGGAGAGAACAAGCAGCTAGAGTCGATCCTCCCATGAGAGAGGGAGAAATGGTAGACTACTTTTTGCAGACATTGGATCCAACCTACTTTGGTCACTTGGTGACAACGGTTGGAAAATCTTTCAACGAGGTGGTCAAAATAGGGGTCATGATAGAAGAAGGTTTGAGGTCGGACAAGATCTTAAACTATTCGGCACTTAAGGCCACAACCCAGGCTATTCAAAGCGGCACGGGAGGTGCGCTAAGAAGAAAGAAAGAAGAGGTTGCCACGATCGAGGCAGGCAGTTGGTCCAGGGCTGGCAGGCCGCACTACAACCAACCCAGGCCTCACAGGTCAAACTACCCATACAACCCACCACAAAATTTCTATCCACCTCGAGAACCACATTGTTCCGTACACCAAGCCCAGGTATACACTCAGCCTCCGGTTCGCCCACAATGGCGCGCACCGGCTCCCCAGAACATATATGCACCACCACAAAACACTTACCCTCCACCAAGGGCATATAGAAATCCTTCGGGGGCAAGTTTCCGGGGAAATCCAGATGCTAGAAATGACAGGTTGCGGAAACAAAGAACCTTCACCGAACTGGGAGAAACCTACACCGCTGTGTTCCACAAGCTGCGGCAATTAGGTTTGGTTAGTCCTGTCCATACTCGGGAACCAAATCCCCCGCCTCAGAATTTGGATCGTTCAATCAGTTGTGAATACTGTTCAGGGATGCTCGGGCACGATACCGAGAAGTGCTGGAAGTTAAGGCATGCCATACAGGATCTTATTGACAGCAATAAGATCGAGGTCCAGACACCAGAGGCTCCTAACATCAACCAAAACCCACTGCCAGCGCACCACGAAGCTCACATGATTGAGTTGGTGTGTGAGGGAGGCGAATTAAGAAAACCCTCACAAACAGTGATGATGATCCAAGCTGCCCCAAAAGAAGTCTTAACCAGGGGAGGAACAAATATACAGTCGCAGGGAGAAGGCGTCAAGCCGGTAGTAATATGGGGGAAGAACCCGTCCGTCATAACAAGCAAACCCGAGCCAAGCAAATTGGTAATACCAGGGATCCTGCCCACACCGGCAGTCATGTTGAGAGGGGTATGTAGAGAACGGGTGACCATAAAGCCGGTGGTCCAATTGCCTATGCTTGACAGCAGGGCTGTGCCCTGGAAATATGAAAAAGCAGTGGTAACGTACCAAGGAAAACAGGTGGAAGAAGTCAGTTGTGAAGCGCAAGGGCTGACTCGATCAGGTCGATGCTTTGCCCCGGTGGAGTTAAGAAAAACAAACCCAGTGGCAACCAAGAAGCCAGTGTCAGAAGAAGAGGCTGAAGACTTCCTGAGGAAGATGAAGGTACAAGACTATTCTGTGGTTGAGCAGCTGAGAAAAACACCTGCCCAGATCTCACTATTGTCATTACTCCTCCATTCCGAGGAACATCGTCGGGCCCTGTTAAAGATATTGAACGAGGCTCATGTACCCAGTGAGATTTCTGTAAACCACCTGGAAACCATTGCTAGCAAGATTTTCGAGGTGAACAGAGTGACATTCTCAGATGATGACCTGCCGGTGGAGGGTACGGAGCATAACAAAGCTCTATACCTAGCTGTCAAATGTGAAGACTCGGTGGTAACCCGAGTATTGGTGGATAACGGCTCAAGCGCCAATATTTGTCCATTATCCACCCTGGACCAGTTAAAGATTGACCGTGGAAGAATCCGGGAGAATAGCATCTGTGTCCGAGGGTTTGACGGAAACGGAACAGCCACTGTGGGGGATGTTGTACTTGAACTAACCATTGGCCCGGTCCTATTTACCATGGAATTCCAGGTGTTGGACGCCACGGTATCTTACAACTTGCTGTTAGGACGACCTTGGATTCATGCAGCTAAAGCGGTGCCTTCCACCCTACATCAGGCAGTGAAGTTCGAGTGGGAAAGACAAGAGGTCGTGTTGCACGGTGAGGATACAACATGCACCATGGGCGGAACCATTGTGCCTTTCATAGAGACCACTGATGACAAGGGTCCTTGGGTCTACCAGATTCTCGATACAGGGTCGGCCAACAAAATCTCTGAAGGAGAAATCATCCCGCACCCTAGGGTAGCTGCCGCAACAGTCATGATGGTATCGGAGATGCTGGGTAATGGGTTTGTGCCGGGAAAAGGCCTGGGAGTTGAACTTCAAGGGATAGTCCAACCTGTCTCCCTTCCTAAGAATCTGGAAACTTTCGGGTTGGGGTTCAAACCAACCCCAGCAGACAGGAAGCAAGCGCGAAAAATGAAGAAGAGGGTCTGGTTTCTGCCTAAACCAGTACCACGACTCTCAAGGTCTTTTGTTAAAGCTAGTGCCAAGGGGTCAGCGATCCCAAAGATTCGAGGACCTTTGATCGGAATAAATGAAGACCTCAATCAGAGTTTTGAAAGGCTATTTGCGGATGTCAGTATGGTGGAAGCTGGAGAGGGTTCCAGCAGAGCAGAGATACAATTCGTGGGGCCTAAGGCCAAGACCAACAATTGGACGGTTACTCCTCTTCCTGTCCGAGGGGAGTCTTGGTAGTAGGCTTTGATTAATGTTTTGTTTGTTTGTTTGTTTGATCGGATTATTCAAGGGTGTAATCCCCATTTTACTTTCGTTTTGTAAAAGTGTGAACCCTTTTTATCCTGCGAATTTAATAAAGTTCTTTTCTTTTGTCCCATTTTAATTTCTTGTTTTGTTCTTTTTCTTTCTGAACAGTTCTCTTTTTACTGGTCCTAATGACATGGCATGCACAGCGGATCTTCGACCTAGTCTAATAAATCAATCTGAATCTGACTCAATGATACAAGAGGTCTTTTGTGATGATGAATCCGAATGTGACGAAGGGGAAGCCTTCGAAGAAATAAACCGAGAACTGTGCCAATTTGAAGAGAAACCCAAGCCTAACCTAAACGACACTGAGGCTGTGAACCTAGGAGACGCTGATATCATCCAAGAGACCAAAATTAGCATCCACATTGAGCCAAATGTCAAAGCAGAATTGATCGAAACTCTCAGGGAATTCAAAGATGTTTTTGCATGGTCATATGATGATATGCCTGGATTGAGCACCGATTTAGTGGTTCACAAATTGCCCACTGACCCGGCATACCCTCCGGTCAAGCAAAAACTAAGGAAATTTAAAACAGAAATGAGTGTAAAGATCAAAGAAGAGGTGATTAAGCAATTACAATCTAAGGTCATTCGGGTCACTCGGTATCCCGAGTGGCTGGCCAATGTGGTACCAGTCCCAAAGAAGGATGGAAAAATCAGGGTGTGCGTCGACTACCGCAACCTCAACAAAGCAAGTCCCAAGGACAATTTCCCGTTACCCAACATTCATATCCTGATCGATAATTGCGCTGGGCGCGAGATCGGATCTTTTGTGGATTGCTATGCGGGTTATCATCAGATCCTAATGGACGAAGAGGATGCTGAGAAGACAGCGTTTATTACGCCATGGGGAACCTACTGCTATCGGGTAATGCCGTTCGGTTTAAAGAACGCTGGGGCAACGTACATGCGAGCAATGACTGCTGTGTTTCATGACATGATACACAAAGAAATAGAAGTGTACGTCGATGATGTGATCATCAAATCTTGGCGTCAGGAGGACCATGTAGCAGACCTAAGGAGATTTTTCCAAAGACTCCGAAGGTATGATATCAAGCTTAACCCGGCCAAATGCGCATTCGGGGTTCCATCAGGAAAGTTGCTAGGATTCATCGTCAGTCGACGGGGGATTGAGTTAGACCCATCCAAAATTGAATCCATCCGAGACTTGCCACCGCCAAGGAACAAAACAGAGGTAATGAGTTTGCTGGGTAGACTCAATTACATCAGCAGGTTCATCGCTCAACTCACAGCAACTTGTGAACCCATATTTCGGCTACTGAGAAAGGATGCTGCAGTAGGTTGGACGACAGAGTGTCAGGAGGCTTTCGACCAAATCAAAGGGTATCTATCTAATCCACCCGTATTGGTCCCGCCTAAGCCCGGGAAGCCCCTAATCCTTTACCTGACGGTCTTGGAAAATTCATTTGGTTGTGTACTGGGGCAACATGATGACACAGGGAGGAAGGAGCAGGCCATCTACTATCTTAGCAAGAAATTCACAGTGCATGAGGTCAAGTACACTCAACTCGAGAAAACATGTTGCGCCCTAACTTGGGTAGCTCAGAAGTTGAAACACTACCTGTCTTCATATACTACTTATCTCATATCCCGCTTGGACCCATTGAAGTATATCTTTCAGAAACCTATGCCCACGGGGAGGTTGGCAAAATGGCAAATTCTGCTCACAGAGTTTGATATCATCTATGTGACGAGGACGGCCATGAAAGCCCAGGCGCTGGCAGACCATTTGGCAGAGAATCCCGTTGATGAAAAATACGAGCCTTTAAGAACGTATTTTCCTGACGAAGAGGTGATGCATACAAATGAGTTGGAATTACCCGAGGAACCGGGTTGGAAGCTTTTCTTTGATGGAGCGGCAAACGCAAAAGGGGTTGGAATAGGGGCAGTACTCATTTCTGAAACAGGACGGCATTATCCTGTTACGGCCCAACTGCGCTTCTACTGCACTAACAATATGGCCGAATATGAGGCTTGCATTCTGGGTCTGCGCTTGGCTGCTGACATGGATGTCCAAGACGTCTTGGTCTTGGGAGACTCGGACCTCTTGGTACATCAAATTCAGGGTGAATGGGAAACACGAGATCTAAAGCTCATACCATACCGACAATGCTTGCATGATCTGAGCAAGCAATTTCGATCGGTAAAGTTCAAACACATCCCGAGAGTTCACAATGAGGTTGCGGATGCCTTAGCCACCTTAGCATCAATGCTGCACCACCCTGACAAAATGTATGTTGATCCTCTGCATATCCAAGTTCGTGATCAGCACGCCTACTGCAATACCATAGAAGAAGAAGCAAATGGCGAACCCTGGTTTCATGATATCAAGGAATACCTCAGAATGGGGATATATCCAGAACATGCCTCGGGAGACCAAAAAAGAGCCCTTCGGCGTTTGTCGAATGGTTTCTTCCTCAGTGGAGGAGTATTGTACAAAAGAACCCCGGATTTGGGATTGTTGAGATGCGTAGATGCCAGTCAAGCAATGACGGTCATGGAAGAGGTACATGCGGGAGTTTGCGGACCACACATGAGCGGATATGTATTGGCGAGAAAGATCCTTCGAACAGGGTGTTATTGGCTCACCATGGAACGCGACTGTATCACTTTTGTGAGGAAATGCCATCAGTGCCAGATACACGGAGATTTGATTCATTCTCCGCCAACAGAGTTACATACGATGTCAGCACCTTGGCCGTTTGTGGCCTGGGGCATGGATGTCATTGGGCCCATCGAGCCAGCAGCGTCCAACGGTCACAGGTTCATTCTAGTGACCATTGATTACTTCACCAAATGGGTTGAGGCTAAAACCTTCAAGTCGGTAACCAAGAAGGCAGTGGTGGACTTTGTTCACTCCCATATCATCTGCAGATTTGGGATCCCAAAAGTGATCATCACGGATAACGGTGCGAATCTTAATAGCAGCATGATGAAAGAGGTATGCCAACAATTCAAGATTACACACCGCAATTCCACCCCATATCGTCCTAAGGCAAATGGAGCAGTCGAAGCAGCCAATAAGAATATCAAGAAGATACTGCGAAAAATGGTGGAAGGGTCCAGACAGTGGCACGAGAAATTACCCTTTGCTTTATTGGGGTACCGCACTACCGTCCGGACCTCCATAGGCACAACTCCTTACTTGTTGGTATACGGAACTGAGGCCGTGATACCAGCGGAGGTCGAAATTCCGTCCCTCCGAATTGTCACTGAAGCTGGGATTGATGATGATGAATGGGTAAAAGCTCGATTGGAACAGTTGAGCCTGATAGATGAGAAAAGATTGGCAGCAGTGTGCCACGGTCAACTGTATCAGAAGAGAATGGCAAGATCGTATAATAAAAAGGTGCGCCCCAGGAAGTTTGAAGTAGGGCAGCAGGTATTGAAGAAGATCCTCCCACATCAGGTCGAGGCAAAAGGCAAATTCGCCCCAAATTGGCAAGGGCCTTATATCGTGACCAGAGTCTTGGCCAACGGCGCTTTGTGTTTGACAGATGTCGAAGGTAGATGCGTCGACATGGCTATCAATTCAGATGCAGTCAAGAGATATTATGCGTAATTTCTTTAATTACGGCAATTATTCGGTTTGTTTGTTTGTATTTGGCATTTATTGGATAATGAGATGACGGAGGCAATTCTTTCTTCTACCCAAACACTGTTTAACCCTTGCTTCCCCCTTTGAGCTTTAAGCAAATTCTTTCAATACCCCTCTTTTGGAATCACTAATGGGAAAGATACGAAAAGGGAAAAGAAACGAAAGGAAAAGGAAGAGAAAAGAAAAAGAAAAGAAAAGAAAAAAAAAGAAGATGAAATCATAAAGAAATACAAAACCGTGGGAACTACGTTTGACCTGATTCCTCAAAGAGGATACGTAGGCGCCTCATGGCTCGGGCATAGTATGCATCATAGTAAATATAGGATGCATAAAGTACATAGTGTGCATAATAGACACAGCGTGCGTAACGCACGTAGCACAACATAAGAGTAAAAAATAAATAAATTCCCCAAGCAAGAAAACTGGGGCAGAAGTTATGTTTTAAGTTCCAACAAAGGTTTGATTCCAAAAAGTTGTAGCACATCACCCCTCAAGTTGTTTTCATTTTTTAGCCTTCTTTCAATCCCCTACCAAAACCAACATCGACATCCAAAAGACCTCCCGATCAATGTTCGAGAGATGCAAAATCTGGCAAATAAGGCCGAGAATAATACACTGATCCCCAGCAAAGAAAAGGATCATAAGACTGGGAATGAGTTGATAGTCAAAAGAATCCCCGGAAGAGAGGGTCGCACCAACAACACCCCGGATCCTCGAAAGAAATAAAATGAGAGAGTCTTATCGGTGAAAACCTTCACAGGCACCGAGAGGCGATGTAAGATGAGGGGTATGAAATGAGAGAGTCTTATTGGTGAAAACCTTCACAGGCACCATAAGGCGCCGGGAGATGAGAGAAAAGAGAGAGTCTCATTAGTGAAAACCCCTCGAAGGGCACTATGAGGCGACAAGACAGATCGGCGAAGCTACCACATTCGCAACAAGATGAACATCCATTTATCATCCCCAGCAAGTCAGACCGTCGGACAAATCGATTGATACAAATAGACTAGGTCGGGAATCTACGGTGCATGTCATGATCACGGGGACCAGTTGTGTCATCCAGATAAGTTCTTTTGATTGTCTCCTCCCACAAAATATTGGTTCAGAAAGATTTTCTCTTTTCCATATCTTTATTTCTTTTCCTAAAATGTGTCTTTAAAGGATTTGTCGAAGCTTACTACCAGAAACCGAAGGGGAATTCACCCAATGCAGGGTAATACAAACAGTCTTAAAAGACCGGCCCCAGGCAATGCAGGGATTGTGCCCGGAAATTTTGGAAGAAGTAAGCTCCAAAAGGGAGTGGTTTCGGGAGTTAGAAGCAGACTCCCACATCATGTGTTTAAAGAGAAAGCAGAAAAGGGGATAAATTGAAAACCAATCCCCAGCAGGCTAGAGACCCCCAACAGGCAACTTTGCCTGCCAACCAATTATGGGGACAAAGAGCAAGAAAAGGGGAAGAGAGAAAAATTGCTCGCCAGGAAGGCACCCTATACCACCACGATTAAAACTGACTAAATCCTTTTGTCTTTTGCAGGAGAGCAAAGAATTGATGACGGCAACAAGATGCAATGCCATGGAAGTTACCAAAAACCGGGGCAGAAAATTTTCTGCCGATTGTCGAAAATTTTCTCGGAAGAACGGGGAAACAATTTCAATACTTTTAAGTTCTAGGTCGCCCACCAGTATAATGCGGGAATACATTTAAGTTCTAGGTCGCCCACCAGTATAATGCGGGAATACATTTAAGTTCTAGGTCGCCCACCAGTATAATGCGGGAATACTTTTAAGTTCTAGGTCGCCCACCAGTATAATGCGGGAATACTTTTAAGTTCTAGGTCGCCCACCAGTATAATGCGGGAATACATTTAAGTTCTAGGTCGCCCACCAGTATAATGCGGGAATACTTTTAAGTTCTAGGTCGCCCACCAGTATAATGCGGGAATACTTTTAAGTTCTAGGTCGCCCACCAGTATAATGCGGGAATACATTTAAGTTCTAGGTCGCCCACCAGTATAATGCGGGAATACATTTAAGTTCTAGGTCGCCCACCAGTATAATGCGGGAATACATTTAAGTTCTAGGTCGCCCACCAGTATAATGCGGGAATACATTTAAGTTCTAGGTCGCCCACCAGTATAATGCGGGAATACTTTTAAGTTCTAGGTCGCCCACCAGTATAATGCGGGAATACTTTTAAGTTCTAGGTCGCCCACCAGTATAATGCGGGAATACTTTTAAGTTCTAGGTCGCCCACCAGTATAATGCGGGAATACATTTAAGTTCTAGGTCGCCCACCAGTATAATGCGGGAATACTTTTAAGTTCTAGGTCGCCCACCAGTATAATGCGGGAATACATTTAAGTTCTAGGTCGCCCACCAGTATAATGCGGGAATACATTTAAGTTCTAGGTCGCCCACCAGTATAATGCGGGAATACATTTAAGTTCTAGGTCGCCCACCAGTATAATGCGGGAATACTTTTAAGTTCTAGGTCGCCCACCAGTATAATGCGGGAATACTTTTAAGTTCTAGGTCGCCCACCAGTATAATGCGGGAATACATTTAAGTTCTAGGTCGCCCACCAGTATAATGCGGGAATACATTTAAGTTCTAGGTCGCCCACCAGTATAATGCGGGAATACTTTTAAGTTCTAGGTCGCCCACCAGTATAATGCGGGAATACATTTAAGTTCTAGGTCGCCCACCAGTATAATGCGGGAATACTTTTAAGTTCTAGGTCGCCCACCAGTATAATGCGGGAATACATTTAAGTTCTAGGTCGCCCACCAGTATAATGCGGGAATACATTCAGCTCTAGATTTTGGAATCAGTCACCCCACCTGAAGACGGAAGGTTACAACAGAGATCCCCAAACGGGAAAACAATAAAATCCCCAGCACCAAGAAGCAGACAACTGCAGAGGCAAGCGCGCAATTCAAAAGGAAAAGGGACGCATCTCAAAAGAAGCAGTTTGGGAGCGTTGTAGCATGCCCAGCATGACAATACTGATGAAGAGCCATACCACTGAAGAAACCATTGGAAGATCTAAAGAAGAAAGCCGTGTCCCCAGCAAATCAAGCAAAGTGATGAGAACTGACATTCAGAAAAGGTGAAGGACCAGCATCATCTCCAAGTTCACCAAATAAAGGCGTCAGAGGAAAGCGTTAGCCGACAAGAAAGCAAGGCAGCAAGAACAAGTTGAACATGGATGAGATTTCAGGATCCTCAGTTTAGCTTAGCTTCTTGTTTTCCTTTTAGAGCAATGTAATAGGGAGATCGGTTGAGCAGTAGCAGCATACAACAGCGCACAACAACAGCAAACACTACAGTCGCACGGTAGTCCCAGCTACCAAAATTTCCCGAACTACATTGACCTGATTCCTGTTTCAGCCCAGGATATGTAGGAAACCTCTGAAGCAAAGGTTCGGTCAAATCTTTTTCAAAAAAAAAATGCTTCACACGGGGTATTCGGACGGGCAAAAATCGCTCGCTTATCTTTGCGCGAAAACCCTTCGTGTCTTCGTGCAAAGAGGGGCAGCTGTAAGCACGTGATTTTTGCTTCACGGACAATCGCTCCAAAAGAAAATAAAAATAGTGGCAAAAGGCTTCGCTGTACAATTTTTCGATCTTTCCGTGACATGCGTTGTTAGTCGTTTGTGAGTCTGTCCATTTTGCATCTAGTCATTATCAAACAAAAATACAAAAAATATATGTGGCGTTAAAAGAAATTTCAAAAAATATAAATATATGTGCATCGTCCGTTTTAGGTTGTGATTTAACTTACTTGGTATGATAATTATGTTGAAACGCCATATTGTTATTTGTTTTAATTTCATTTGTTTTATTAGTTATTTTTATTTTTATTTTTTATTTTTCTTTAAATTGGAAAACAAAAGAAAGTTGAAATCAATTTGGGCCCAAAAATAAAACAAAAACAGGCCCAAACCAACGATCTGACCCGGTCCAGACCAGGCCTGCCCAGGAACCTCCTGAAACGACGTCGTTTCAGGCAAATCAATCTGAGCCGTCCGTCCTAGCCGATCCAACGGCTCAGGACCTCTTTCAGCAACCCGTTTTTAAACCCGACCCAATAACCGGTTTGACCCAATCCCCCACTTAAACCAAACGACCCCGTTTAACTACAAAACGACCCCGTCCCATTTCTCAACATCAGATCTAAGCCGTTGAGATCATCTGATCTAACGGCTCAGATCCGATCAACCTCACCATATATAAACCTTCCCTTACACCCCACGCCCCCTATCCGAACCCCACCCCTCACTCGTCTCCTTCCCTGAACCCTGAAACCCCCAAACCCTAGCAGCCGCCCTAGTCTCCTTCGCCATTAAAGCCGGCGGCACGAACGCCGGTGACCACCCCCTGAACACCCTAAGACCCCCTCACTCCCCTGAACATGAATCCACTAACCACGAACCTCGAATCATCTCCTATCGTCTCGAATCTGGATTTGAAGATTCGAGACAAAACTCGATCTACACCAAACCTCACCATCTTTGTACCAGACACTCCCCTGACCTTCCTCGTGACCAAACCAAACTCGGTTTGGTCCGAATCTACCCACAACTCCCAAAAATCCAGATCTGGATATCCAGACTTTAGAGCACATGCACTTGGGGAATCCGGCCGGTTTGGACATAGGT